>NC_069129.1:61217266-61517266 GCF_026914265.1 Mya arenaria
CACCAACCTTTATATCAACTTTTCCTTTTCGTGCTCGATTTCGGGTCCACGAGTTGACAATTGTGCGAAAATTATCTCCAACACCTCAGCCTTGGTGCTTTTCGTGGACATTAGACAGTGCGTGGTTAAATTTCACGTTTGATTCATTAGATGTACCTATTTAAGATGAGACACTTTTGAAAGCGATCGAAAGGTAAAGGTCAAATTAGGCATTATCCGTAAACGGTGTGTTATACGTGTATATATGTTTACATACAATTGGACAAATGAACTCGCCTTTTAATCACAATTTAAACTGTAAATATTTTCCACGCTCCTGGTCTTCAAGTGTCATCTTTCCAAATCATCAGATGGGCAACCAATCCGATCCTTACAATATTAGAGGTTTAACCGTTACAAGCTGTTTTGCAAAATTATTTACTGCCATAATGAATAAAAGACTAAAAGCATGGGCTGGAGAATATTGATTTAACAAATGCTCATTTTGATTTCAAAAATGGATATAGCACAGTGGATCTCTTTTATATTTTGACTCATCTATTAAAAATGGATTGAAAGCAAAAAAGATGCATACTTGTATATTGTTGTGTTTTAAAACTCTTGCGATTGTATTGAGCAGGCCTCATAAATACAAACTTATGAAATTAGGAAGCGACGGTTATTTTTTACCCTTGAAAGATATATGATTTGTGAGGTGAAACTCTGCGTATAGCACATGGTAACGTCGGATTCTTTCAACAACAATCTTGTCCTGTTCCCAGGGGAGAAAACTTGAGATAACTTCACCGATATTATTATCACTTTTCCTGTTCCAAGTAGATATAATTTCACCGATATTATTATCACTTTTCCTGTTCCAAGGGGAGATAAATTCATCGAAATTATTTTTACTTTTCCCGATCCAAGGGGAGATAACTTCACCGATATTATTATCCATTTTCCTGTTCCAAGTGGAGGTAACTTCATCGATATTATTATCACTTTTCCTGTTCCAAGTGGAGATAACTTCACCGATATTATTTTCCCTTTTCCTGAATGGTATTGAGATGCGCTTGCAAGAATATGCTGACGCTGGTATTAACATTGGCCAAATTTCAATGTATTTATTGTTATTCGCAAACGATGCTGTTATCGTTTCAGCGGCAAGGGCTAGATTCCAGAATTATCTGCATAGTTCATATATGTCCCCATTGCTGTAAATGGTTCCAAGCATACGGTAAACATTGATAAAACTAATATATAATAGTCCACGGTATTTCGAAAAGGTATAATGTTCTTTTAAACAGGCTACCAAAAAAACTTGCAGAATCGTTTACTCCTGTTCTACAAAGACATTTACACTATCAGTAATTGGAGGTGTGGGTAAGACCTAAAAAATAAATAAAATTCTATTTTTTTTTTCACACTTCTGCATTCGGAACACCTCGGCCATTTTCCATCGAAAACAACCTCGGATGTATGCCAATACAGTAAAAGTAGTTCTTAAAGTTTTAAATAATAGTATAATGTAATGTTTTAGTGGTTTAATGTGTCCCAAGTCATCCAGATGCTTAATTGAAATTACTACGCGATCTACTTGGAGCGTAGTTAAATTTAAATATGTCTGACATTGTAAACCGTCTGTACACATCCGAGGTTGTTTTCGATGGACAATGGCCAAGGTACTCCGAATTAGGAGACACTCGTGCCCACTAAAAATACTAAATATAGAAATGTTTTATCCAAATATCTTCGCATAAACTAAATATAAAAATTGGTAGACACAATAAAATTCCGAGAAATAAAATGAAATGACCATTATGTAATCTGAATGATATTAAGGACGAATCCATTATATCGCATATGTAAATATATCCCAATATAGTATATATAACACTCACACGAGTTTGATGAAATATAATATATTGATGCAAAGAAGTAATTAAATACTCCTTAGAAAAGTATCTACATGTATGTAATACGATCAGTCCTTCAAATTAATAGACTTCTAAAATAATATTAGTTTGTATGTATTTTTGGTCCATATTTATAAAAAGTGTGTATTGTTACCCGTATCTTCAATATTATCATTAACTGTTATACTATTATCAGTCTTATGTAGTCATCGAATGCATTCATTTAAAACGTAATATGAATCATTACCAACTTGAAATTTACTTTGAAATTTTAAATCTACGTATTCACGCCTACTAAACGCCATCTCCGCCAATTAACGGTGGTGCAAAGAAGAAGACATTCTGACACTTCCGTGTGCGGTTTTACCTTGTGTTTACTTCTACCTTAGTATATATATTTTCCGATTTTCGAAATATATCTGTTAAACAAAATAATCAAATAATATAAATCATACTCACGTGTGTAGAAGTAAACACGGCACAGCTGCACCACGGAAGTGTCGACAGTTCATGTTCTTTGCGCCATCGTTCAGTGGTGGAGCAAGCGTTTAGTGGTCGTGGTATTAGTTACACACTTCGGACTCATTATGGGAATTCCGTAACATAAAAATCTTTTTTAAGACAAAGTTCAATTTCACAAATTTCTCTTTTTTATGTGTCTAAGGAAATATAATATATTGCCATTATATTTTTTTTATAAATACAAATGTATGTACATATTTATAATTGTTTATATTATTTAAGTGTAGTTACAACTATTATAGATTACTGATTAGCTACTTAGACACACTCTTTACTTATGTCTAATTTGTTCTTGTGTTCCTACAACTGCCGTTGGCTAAACAATACTAAAAAACGCCTTGATATATTTAATATACTTATAGAAAAAAGTTGATATTGCCTGTGTTCAGGAAACATGTTTTACAAATAAACTTGAGACAATGATATATTCAGAATGGAACGGAGATTGCTTTTTAAGTAATGGTAAATCTAACGCTAGAGGAGTAGCTATTTTTATCAAGAAACACTTAAATGAAACTAGAAACTATTTGTACGGAAATAAGAGGTAAAACTATATCATATGCTAGTTATAAATTGAAGGAGAAAAATAGACAAGAGGAAAATATTTTTGTTTGATGATATTTTAGAATAACAAAAAAACTTTAAGGTACTAATAAAGATCAACTTCTTGTTTAAGAGACAGAGCTTAGTGAATTAAGAATCAATAAACTAAAAGGATTTGTAATAAGGTTAGGGCAAACTGTTGGATAAGATAATGGAGAACAGGCTACTACTTTTTTGCAATTTAGAAAAAAGAACTATTGCTGATACGCATATACCATTTATTGAAAAAGATGATGGTTCTCATATTTTGGAACAAGAGGAAATTTCGAAAGAAGCCTATAATTTTTATAATAATCTCTATAAGGAAAACTTATCATGTGACTTTGATAAACAAACTGAACCTAATAATTGTAACTATAATGTACTTAACAATCAGCAGTCAAACTCTTTAGAGGGACTTTTTACAGAACAGAACAGAAAATTTATTTTTGACTTAAGCATAAACAGCTCATCGTCACATTATACAAATATAAACATAGATATAGAATACATAAACAATCAAAACATAAATATAGAATACACACACACACATAAACAATCAAAATATATATAGTTTCATGTATAACGCGTTTTAAATATTTTTTGTATCATTGACAGATTTTTAAGAAATTACTCAAAAATGGAAAGAACAAAAGAAAAAAAAAGAAAAAAAAAGAAAAAAGGAAAACATCAACCAAATTACACACAAATCAGCGTGCATGATGGTTGATATGAAAGTGAGAATGTTAAATATATTATTTAACACATAAACCTTGAAAATTGCGGAAAAAAATAGAATAAGACATGAAAGTAGATGCAATATTGCCGTTTATAAAGGAACCTAATACCAATAGATTGGAGATACATCTGGATACATGGAGATTACATATGAAGAGGTTGGAGATACTGTCAAATAAATGAAAAATGATAAAAGTCCTGGTTGTGATGGTTTTACAGTAAACTTTTATGAAATGTTTTGTAAAGATATTGGAAAAAATATTTTAAGAGCAATTAATAATGTTTTTTTTGTCTAATTCATTTTCTAGAAATATCAAAATGTGAACACTTGTATGTATACCAAAAGACGGTGAGCATAAACAGTTTTTGAAGAATTGGAGACCTATTACTCTTTTAAATGTTATTTACAAGGTAGCGTAAGGAAGTATAGCCAATAGATTGAAAAATGTTTTAGATACCTGAGTTTCAAACAGAATTCATAAAAGGTCGAAGTATAAGTGAAAACACATATGATATTATGAAAACATGCGAAAATAAGAACATTCCTGGCCTAGTTATGCTGATTGATTTTGGAATGGCGTTTGATTCCATATCTTTTAATTTTACCGGAGAAAACTTTGTCCCTGTTCAATTTTGGTGTTATGTTAAAAACTGGATAATTATTTTTATCTATAAAACTGAAGTTGCGATTCAGTAAAGTGGACAACTTTCTGAGTTTCTTTAAGATAGGAAGAGGATGTAGACAAGGGGACCCTATTTCTCCATATTTGTTTATTTTATGCTCAAAAATTCTGGCAATTATGATAAGAAACAACCATACTGTAAAGGGTATTTTGATGGTGAGGAGTATAAGATTCCACAATTTGCTGATGATAATCTCTTCTGTTAGATGGTACTGAGGAAACAGCAGTGAAAATGGTGATAGATTTGTTGTATCTTTTTCACAATTACCAGGGCTTAATGTTTAGTATGATAAGACCAAATTCGTTTGGATAGGACCACTAAAATACTTATCACGGTCAATAAAAACAAAATTTAAATTATCATAGGGCGGTACTAGATTCAAAATGCCTGGGTTACATTTTAATGTAAATTTAAACAAATGGGTAAGATAATTTGTTATGAAAAAATGTTAAAAGTTAAAAACAGTATCTCCTATATTGGAAAAAAGGAAACTGGCAACTGACCAATCGACAGGCTTACGGTAGTTAAGTCAATTTTACTTCCATTATTGACACACTCTTTCATTAGTTTACCTAATCCAACAAAATATTTTTAAGAGCTAAATGATTTATTCCTTGAGTTTGTGTGGAATGGAAAAGCAAAAATTAAGAGTACCATTTTAAAAAAAGATTTTCCAGAAGGTGGTATTAATATGATTGATGTTACAAGTTATATTTAATAGTTAAAATTTAAAATGGATATGAAATTGTATATTGAATGGTAGTAGTAAATGTTTCAAATTAATGTCTGTATTATTTGATGTAATAAAATGTTGAATTGTGGTAAGAATTTTTGTGAAATCTGTTGTCAAAAGATGTCAACATATTCTGGAAAGATGTAATAAATGCATTTATGTTATATATAGATAGGTTTTGCAAAGACAATGCTAATCATTTTATGCATATGCCATTATTTTATTACCACAGTTTTGTTAATGGAAACTATGTTTTTATTCATACCCTTTACACTTAGGGATTACGTTGTGTGAAAGATGTGTTTGATGCCAATGGAAATCTGTATAGCCTGATGGAAATTGAAGCAATACTTGATAAGATCAACTTCTTACACTATAATGGATTAATTTCTGCAATTAAGACCTAAAAATGCTTTTCTAATCTTGTGATCAATGTCTGTAACTTTGAAGAATTTAATAACCCATGTATGAACACTTTTACTAACCCAATTTTGACAAAAGAAAATGTCTTTGTTTACAAAATCTTTGTCGATAATAATGAAATTCCAACAAGTCCCCACAAATGGCTATTACAATATGAAAATGTCTATATTAGTTTGAAAAAATGTCTATCGTTGTGTATTTAAGTGTACAATAGATTCTTATATTCAATGGTTACAATTCTTCATAGAATATTACCAACAAATTCATCATTATATCAAATGAAGCTGGTTGAAAATGATATTTGCTCCTTTTGTGAATGCTGTGAAGAAACTATTTAACATCTATCAATCTAGGGATTGAAATAAAATACAGCCAGTATTGCAGGATATGTTATAAAAGTTTAATACTAATGACTCAAGTATCGTCATAAACATTATGTTTGTATTGTTAGTTTCTGGGAATAATAACATTAAATTTGATATACTTTTATTAGAATATAAGAAAATTATTTTTCTGTGTATAAGAAAAAAGAGTGTTCCAACAATAATTGGTTTCAGAAATAGCCTTCAGTTAGCATTGAACATTTATAAAAATACAAATATCTCAGATAAATTTAAAAGTAATTGGGCAATTGTAAGAAATTTGGTTCTGTAACTGCACTTTTCAAATGTTGTTTGAACAAAAGAATAAAACAACGTATGAAATGAACAATTATATCATTAACATGCATGTTTTGCAACATAGACTCAATTACGGGAATGTTTTCATTTAGCTTGCTTCCGAATACAAGCGTTCATTAAAAACGGCCTCTAATTGGATACTACATACATTCAGGGCGTCATATAAACATCAGATCTAGAAATACCAATACTAGTCCTGCTCGTCTTGGACAACATCACAGGTTATTAAGGGAGTATTGGTATTAGTTTACAAATATTGCGTGATCTACATGATCCATGTCTACTAAGTGACTTGTTCCACAAATCCTTAGATATAAATGTGCTTGACATTTCCAGCGGCTAGTATTACATGTGACAGGATTGGTGCCAATGGAAGCAAACATTGGCTTTTGATCTCTTGAAATAGCCAGATCTTCACTCATTACCTCTTCCACTATGGGCATGAATGCAGGGTTATGGTTATACTTGACTGTTTTAAGTGTCTTTGTGGTTTTTGCGATTTTTAGCAACGCATTAGTGATATACTGTGTGGTCCGCTTCAAGAAGCTGCGGAGCGTTACTAACGCGCTGATATGTAATCTGGCTGTGAGCGACATTCTCCTCGCTGGTTTTGTGATGCCACAACGCCTGCATGACATCACGCACGTGGAAGATTTTTTTGAAGGTAATATTTTTTATTGTAAAAACTTCTCCAATCAACACAAGTGTGTTCACGAAATTTGCATACCAATTGACTTTCTGAATACCTTAAAGTTTATGTTGCTTTATATACAAATGATTTGCGTTTTTAACTTTAAGTGTTTGGTTTAAACTGTTTTCCCGGTAATGCATCTGAAAACACTTATTTTATCAATGACTTTTCTCTATGATAATCGAAATTGCATAAAATGATAGTATAACAACTATTTTGGTTTTAGTAAGGTGCGAACACACGCCGGTATGGTCAAGAAAAAAATAAGAGTAACAACGCCTTAAACACTCGACCACAAGGACTTTCATAAATCCTGACAATATTTTGACATATTTACTATACATTGAATGATATCATCACATAATAATGTCAATCAACCAATCACACAATGCAACTTGTGGTCTTCAAAAACGATATTTGAGCAAATATAAGTATTTGCTAAAGGGTTCAAGCTTTAAGTATCTTAGTTTTAACACTCCTTATGATTTGCCACTCTTTTAAAGTGCATTTTAAAAAAAGCGAGTACCTATCTGTTATTTTTCACTAAGCAACTTGACAATTTTTCATTCGGAAATTCTTGCATCACATTTTGTTAGAAACAGGAACTTTATTTTTCTTTATGTATTTTTGGTGAAAATGTTAAGTATTTCTCTAAAAACTTCTCCAGTCTAATCCGACAGCTGCTCAGGACTGTTTGCTAAGCGCTATGCTCCGCCCACTGATCTACCTCGTTGGCTTATAGTGAGTCAGTGATCAAGTTTGGAATTTCGTTGGCATTTCCCACTTGTTTCTTTTTATGCCCCCCTTCGAAGAAGAGGGGAATATTGCTTTGCATAGGCATGTCGGTATGTCGGTCGGTCGGTCCGTCGGTAGACCAAAGCTTGTCCGAGTGATAACTCAACAATTCCTGGACATATGGTCATCAAACTTCACATGAAGATTGGGCCTGACCAGTAGATGACCCCTATTGATTTTGGGGGTCATCGGGTCAAAGGTCAAGGTCACAGTGACCTTTAATGGTAAAATAATTTTAAAGCTTGTCCGAGTGATAACTCAACAATGCCTGCACCCATGGCCCTCAAACTTGACATGGAGGTTGGGCCTGACCAGTAGATGACCCCTATTGTTTTGGGGTGTCATAAGGCCAAAGGTCAAGGTCACAGTGACCTTGAATGGTAAAAGGTCGTCCGAGTGATAACTTGACAATGCCTGCACCATGGCCCTCAAACTTGACTTGGAGGTTGGGCCTGACCAATGGCTGACCCCTATTGTTTTTGGGGCTCATCGGGTCAAAGGTCAAGTTCACAGTGACCTTGAATGGTAAAAGGTTGTCCGAGTGATTACTCAACAATGCCGGCACCCATGGCCCTCATAATTGAATTGGAGGTTGGGCCTGACCAGCAGATGACCTCTATTGTTTTTGGGGGTCATCGGGCCAAAGGTCAAGGTCACAGTGACCTTGAATTGTAAAAGGTTGTCCGAGTGATAATTCGACAATGCCTGCACCCATGGCCCTCATAATTGAATTGGAGGTTGGGCCTGACCAGTAGAAGACCCCTAATGTTTTTGGGGGTCATCGGGCCAAAGGTTAAGGTCACAGTCATCTTGAATGGTTAAAGGTTTTCCGTGTGATAACTTGACAATGCCTGCACCCATGGCCCTCAAACTTGACTTGGAGGTTGGGCCTGGCCAGAAGATGGTCCCTATTGATTTAAGGGGGCATTGGGCTAAAGGTCAAGGTCACAGTGACCTAGAATGGTAAAAGGTTATCCGAGTGATAACTCGACAATGCCTGCACCCATGGCCCTCAAACTTGACTTGGAGGTTGGGCCTGGCCAGAAGATGGTCCCTATTGATTTTAGGGGTCATTGGGCCAAAGGTGAAGGTCACAGTGACCTTGAATGATAAAAGGTTGTCCGAGTGATAACTCAACAATGCTTGCACCCATGGCCCTCAAACTTGACTTGGAGTTGCATCTGACTTGTAGATGACCCCTTATGATTTAAGGGGTCATTGGGTCAAAGGTCAAGGTCACAGTGACCTTGAACGAAAAAAACCTTGTCTGTGTGATAACTTGACAATGCCGGCACCCATGGCCCTCGAACTTGACATTTAGGTTTCTGGTGACCAGCTGATGACTCTGGATTTTGAGTTCATAGAGTCAAAGGTCATGGTCATAACACACTCTATCCTCACACTTTAATGGTCATAATCTTAAAACTGCCTTAACGGCAACAAATCAGCTGTCATTTCGGTCCATGCATATTTCATTAAATTGTCCATATAATCCTGACAACACGGCGCTCAGGGGGGGCATAATGTTTGACAAACATCTCTTGTTAATAAAGCATCTTGTGGACCCCGGGAATTTATCAGATATCAAATACTATCAATAAGACTCTATCATAGTTATATACTCACTTTTATTTGTTTTCTCTCTAATAATTTAACCTGGCACTGGGACTTTAAATGTTTGACTGGAAATAAAATTCCCAATAAAGGAGATAGGGCACAAAATTGGCCCATAAAATGAAACCTTTGAATATTGTAACGCCTATAAGACCATAGTTACAGTGGTTACATTGGTTTAATGTAAGGCGTGTATGCTGAAAATTGTGTTACAACCGGTTACATCGAAGATTTTCAAAGTTCAACTACAAAAAAATCGAGTTTTCAGGTCGACATATGATCAGAGTAACTGGATAACAGTTACATTAGTTACAATGAGTTACAGCACAGTTTTTGAAAAGTTTGAAAATGTGTTCTTTTTTCTATCTGAAATAGCGGGTTACGCGGTTACATTGGTTACAACTGGTTACATCGGTTACATCGAAAATTTTCATCAAAAATCGAGTTTTCAGGTCGCCATATGATTAGAGTTTTGCAGTTACATTAGTTACAATGAGTTACAGCACAGTTTTTGAAAAGTTTGAAAAAGTGTTGTTTTTTCTATCTGAAATAGCGGGTTACGCGGTAACATTGGTTACAACCGGTTACATCGGTTACATCGAAAATTTTCAAAGTTCAACATCAAAAATCGAGTTTTCAGGTCGACATATGATCAGCGTTATGCAGTTACATTAGTTGCAATGAGTTACAGCACAGTTTTTGAAAAGTTTGAAAAAGTGTTTTTTTCTATCTAAAATTGCGGGTTACGCGGTTACATTGGTTACAACTGGTTACATCGGTTACATCGAAAATTTTCATCAAAAATCGAGTTTTCAGGTCGACATATGATCAGCGCTATGCAGTTACATTAGTTACAATGAGTTACAGCACAGTTTTTGAAAAATTTGAAAAAGTGTTTTTTTCTATCTGAAATAGCGGGTTACGCGGTGACATTGGTTACAACTGGTTACTTCGGTTACATCGAAAATTTTCATCAAAAATCGAGTTTTCAGGTCGACATATGATCAGAGTTATCCAGTTACATTAGTCACAATGAGTTACAGCACATTTTTCGGAAAGTTTGAAAAAGTGTTTTTTTTTCTATCTGAAATAGCGGGTTACGCGGTTACATTGGTTACAACTGGTTACATCGGTTACATCGAAAATTTTCCCGAAAATGTTGTTTGTTCAAGGTAAACTAGTTTTGGGATGGAACGAACCGATGAAATCACCTCCGGAGGGGTTTTCGGTATAGTTTCGGTTTTCGTAAAACACACGTTGATTTGGTTTTCATTTCATTTGAAACTGTTACAACAAATACAAAGTACGTGAAACCGATATTAAACCAAAACTAGTTTATTACCAAGAGGTTTTCTTCCCTCAGGTTCACTCCGCTTTCAGTGGTATGTGCTCTGCGCCACAGAAACAGTAATGGTATTTGCGTTCATGTATTCTATAAACAATATTCAAAATTGCAGCTGAGTTTATCATAATATGAATAAATAGTTATGTTTATTATATACTGGTGACGGGAATGTTCTTTATAACAAAAGCTTTTTTCTAAAAACAATATTCATGAATTTTAACAAATAATCTTGGCAAAATGGAACTAAAAAGATTTTGTCAAGTACCACTTATTTACAGTCAAGAAAAAATGATGTCACTAAGTAGTAACCGATATAAAATGCTTCCCTGTGCTAGCTGTCCTACTGTCATTAGCAAATTACTCATTATCCTAAGTAATAGATAGATGACACGAATTAAAAATCTTTATCCTTAGTAATAGCTAATGACATGAATCAAAATCTTAATGATTAAGAATGGACGGAGTGAGCGTAGATATTTAAGATTCAGGTCATCTATCCAATCTCATTAGCCGATATATTGTCAACGCAAAATCTAACGCATGGAGTGTGTATCTAGCGGACATTTATACACCCGCGAACGTTGAACTTCTTAATGATTAAGCGAAGGACTTAATGATTGCTTGTCTGCAAGTTCGTTGGCTGTAAATGTAGGTTGTACTGAGTCTACGATGATAATACTAAAACATGTTTGCTCATGTTGTATATGTGTTGTTGTTTTTTCTTTTCTTTTTCCTGTCGATGTCACAGTTTTCGTGTTTAGTCATGGTTTTATCGGTAACAGGTTTTCATCCAAAGTTTTTTTTTGTTTTCTTCAGGTCTACAATAACAAAAGTAAATCCATTTCTAGTAGTTTAAAAATGGTGGCATATAACTGAGTTTATTACGTTAAACAGTTTGTATGTTACTTATTAAGTGGAATTCGCAAACTATAACTTGTTACCTGTTAGTGTTGTACTGCTAAAAAGGTAATAGGTGGCAGTTCTGGGCACTTTCAAGCCGGTTTAATGTCTTATGATATTTATCTTACCAAAAAAGTAACGCGAATATTAACTAGATAGCTAGATTATTATCGCGAAAATTAAGTGGTTAACACGAAACAATTCGCGAACGTTAACAGGCTATCTTACGGCAGTTATATGCGACCATAGAATATACATATTAAGCCATTTAATCATTAATTTAAATGATCGTGACATTTCATGTGTTACTTCTATGATGGGCACATAAAAGGATACAAGTGGCATAAGCAATAGATTTACGTTAGAACACGGACTGATTATTGAAAAGAGATGTAAACTGATAATTCTAATATACTTTAACTGTGCCCCCAAATTTTAATTTCTGAACCCACCCCACCCCCACCCCGGCACATACGCACACTCGCACGCGCGCAAGCACGCACACACGCACCGCACACAAGCACACAGGTAAGGATTGAGTTTTTTGCATCATGCAGACATATAATTAAAGGCTTAAATCTACATTCTATCTCCTAAAACTAGAATAGCTTCGCATGGGCATTTAAAAAAATATTTTTAGGCAGTCTGACAGTGATTGTCGACAACAGCCGTTCTCAAGCATGATCAACTTCCAACACTGTCAATTAGAACAACAAAAGCCGAACAATATGTGATTAAGAAAAAAATATAAGTATAATTATATATATATGTATATGTAATTAAAGTACGGGGTTTACTAAAGCAAGGTAACGTGACAGGATACCAGTTTTTCGTCTTTAGGCATATTCCAACACTGATAAATAAAACCAGTAGTAATTTACTTCAAATAACAAAGCTTTCACGAGACATATAATTATCAACATTTATTTGGATCTTCCGGTGCTGAATATAATATAATTGATGCTATTAGCGTCTACGCTCAAACAATTTTAGCGGCGTAACAATACCTGATTTCCCAGCGGTCTGAAACCTTGCCAGCTATGGAGAGGCAAGACATAGAAAACAAAGACGTAACCGTCTATGTTCTGGTATATACATGTATAACAAACAAGCTATAATTATATGCCTTTTGATGTCTTTTTTGTATTAACTTTGTAGGGATTCCTGTGATAATAAGGTTTTTATGGAAAAAAATGTAAATGAGCGTTTACTATAAAATGACCTCCTCACAGTTTTGCCGCGGTACTTGGCACTAAGTAGGAACACCAGTACGGACAAGACAAATTTTGATGCAAGAAATCAAAGATGAGGCTGAATAGGTTCAAATGTGAATAATATGTTCATCATAATTCATATAAGGGTAAACATAAGTCCAAACGTTCTAATAATTGATGGAGGGGTGTCATGGATTGATAGACCCAAGTAAAACATATTAAATCAAGAGAACGCCATGTTGTCAGAAACATGGTGAAGATTATGTAATAAAACCCATATCCCCCTATCTTCGAATGGCAGCCAATAAGTCAGTTCGATTAAATGTCTACAGAACAATTAAGGAGGTAAAAGGAAAATGTTCCACAAACGAAAGGGTCGATATCAAGGTGCGTTATCGCCTTCTTTGAGTTTCAAAATGTCTTCTGGGCATTGTGGTAAGCCCGAGACGTGTATCCTGTGTTTCTTATCGTTAAAACAGGTATGTGCGTAAATATGTAGTGTTGATCAAGCACAGTACTTTCCCTTGGCAAAAGGATATAACCAGTATATCTGACCAGCGACCAGTCTAAATAAAAAGGCAGCGAATAAGTTTGTTGTTTTTCTCTATAGCTGCTTGGCTAATATTTCTTTTTAAACATATTTAATACCGGTGTTTTAACTATTCACGGAAATTCAAACGGTTCATTTCCAACATAGATTAATGTTTCTCGTGCTTGAGTTAATGATACATGTCTCTCAGGTTTCAAACTGCCGTCAATGCACCATTGGTAATTGATTATAGGAGTAATTCAGAAAATTAGTGTTGCAACGTTTTCCTTATGAATGGCCATTAATTACTTAAAGTGACATTCTTATTCGAAATCAGTACATACGAATGCATAACAAACATCAATTTTGACTGATAAGCCTTAAACTACCAACTAAATAATGCATTTATGGAACATATTAAATACTGATAACAATATTGTGACCGTGTATATAATAGCAGAAAGCGCAAACATATTAAATGGTTGGCGTATGCTAAAAGATTTACTTTGATCTACTATACTCTTATAAGGTAGAAACACCGTGTTTTATGTTCATTTCTTTCAAATTAAACCCGGTATCCTTCATAAGTACCATTGTTTTCGACATCTATTCATCCTTGTTGGAGTATTAAAACAATTTCATTAATTGTATTAAGTCTTACTTGGGAGAATGAGTGCATCTTTAAGAGGCAATATGGAGTTTTAAATATTTTTAAGACCTAGCAGTTGAAATATTTCAGATTCCACTACTCAATAAGGATACATTGGAAACAAAGAAGATGACATGATTGTCCAGATTCGTTGGCGAAACCATTAATAGACTCTCAGCCTATTTTACCCATGCACAATCATATATTATCAAATAATAAGTTTAAAACAACCACAGTGTTTTGATGGGAATGAACTCCTGCTTTGGTGTCTGTACAAAATTTAGTGACATTTAACCTAAACCATCTAGCATGAAATAACTATGAATTATTGCAGCTGAACAAAGTCTCGCAACGCAACGTAAATTGTCTCTTTTAAAATACAACTATGGCAATCCAGATAATTTCATTAAGTCTGAATAATGCCTAGGCAATTATAATACAGATTATTGTAGGTATTTGATATTATTATTATAGAATATATGTATATGTTTTAAATAGTGCCTACCAATTTCGAAATATAA
Source organism: Mya arenaria (assembly GCF_026914265.1). Lineage (NCBI taxonomy): Eukaryota > Metazoa > Mollusca > Bivalvia > Myida > Myidae > Mya > Mya arenaria. The sequence continues at coordinate 61,231,782 of NC_069129.1, forward strand.
CATGGCGATGCCATTTGTGGATCTCAAAATGATTGAAGTGAGTGATGCAGACTGTAAACTGTGCCGCTTATATACCCGACAGTCGTAAAGGATTTAAGGAATAAGGAACTATGACCAATATTCTAGTCTTCAGGAATTGATCAGCAAATGGCCGTGGTTTCATAGAGTCCATAAGCCTAAAAGGTGGTCGAGTTAATAACAAGTAATATCATGCAAAACATGGGGTTAAACATACACTTAACAAAGGACAATGACTGTTTTCATGCGACAAAGTAGCAATTATCAACATTGTAGCAATTTAAAGGGACTTGACACCGGATGGTTCCAAAATCGGCAAATTCATTATTTTCTCAAATCAAGCCTAGAATTGTCAATACGTGCTAGAACAAGGCCGATAATGCATCATTTTACATGATTAAAATAAAATTTTGTCGTTATTTCAGTTCACCCGCTTCAAAAAAGCGCTTAATGTTTTCCAAGGTTATAGTGTGTATAATTAGCATGTGGAAGTCACATGATTAATACAGACATATCACGACGATAGTTTTTAATTATCTGGGATTTACATGGTAGACAAACAATGTAAATTTCGGATTTGAAATGCACGCAAAAACTGCCACTGATACATGTGCAGTAATAAATATGATGCAACAGTTAGTAAACTTCAATGCGCCATTCACTATGATATCATTTTTATGGTGCCTAGTCCCTTTAATATTTAGAAAACATTGCTGATGCTCATAGTACCTTTGCCTTTAATTTACAACTTTTTCCTCTCATTTCAGGGGATGTTTTGTGCAAGATGGTCAACTTCACTCCTGTTTTAATTATTACCACATCCATCTACACGCTAGTGTGCGTATCTTTTGAGAGAAAAAGGGCGATTCAAGAGACACATAAGCAGCAGATGACGTTTGCCGCTCTGTACAAAATCGTCCCTTCCCTGTGGCTGTTCGGTCTCCTCATATCACTTCCTACACTTCTTGAGTACCGGGTGAACCACATCTTAGTTGACGAAGGGAACAGTACACGGATTGGGTTATCCTGTGACAGTTCACATATGGAGTTTAGTTATTCAATGACGAATGCGATATTTTTAGTCACGGTAGCTTACATTGTCCCTGTAATCATTATGTTTAAGAATTATATAGAAGTGGCAAATTTTGTATGGAAGAAAAGCAAACAGATTCAGGCAGCCACGAGAGCCGGAAAGGTGCACTACCAGCTGTTTCAGCACAGAATCAAAGTCGTGAAATTGTTGGTCGTCGTTGCAACGATATTTGCGTTGTCATGGCTACCATTCTTCATTACGCTTCTATACGCGGTAGGTTTATTGTTGGAACAGATGCACCCTTTGTGTGAAATGTGGATTCTCAAAAGCTTCATCTTGTGTTATAAAAAGAGTCTTAGTTTTCTTTAGTGAGCTGTTAAACATTATTTGAAGTAAAAATCGTTCATATAATCTTGAGTCAAACCCCGTGAGCTCGAACTCATAGCGACCGGCGAAAATACCTCGAGCCTCGGAATAATCGAGCCGAGCGAGATTATTAACCTTCATTATAAAGAAATCGGCCCTTAACATTTAGTTCGAGCCAACGAGGAATTCGAGCCAAGCGAGTTCGAGCCAACAGAGTTCGACTGTATCTTACTTCATCAATAACGATGCTTCAAGAGAATGAAATCCGCTTCATGCATATTTTCGATTTGTTTATCAAAACATTGCTGATAATTAATTTCCACTACCATTTCTGAACTCGTTCAGCACGGTTTGTTAGCCTCATTGATTTACCTCATTGTTACAGAAAATCACGAACAACGACTCGAGCGCAGACGCAAGCGGTTTCCTCAACCTGTTTCTGCTCGCCATGGCGACGTTCAGCACGGCATACAACGTCATCCTTTATATTGTGTACAACCCGAGCTTCAACAAGGCGATCAAACAGGTCAGATACACGATCGAGATTTGTTTGTATTTCCATCAATACATGCAAGGGAACAGTTAGAGGGGTGAAAGCGAAAAGGTTCTATCTGCTTCTTTATTTAATGTCACTTAGAACCTTTTCACTTTCGCCCGTCGATGTTGGTTTGTCCTAGAACATTGACGTGGTGTGAACAATCTGCACAATATTGTATTTTGTTTTTGCTTCAGATTATACAGCTGTATTATATCTATATGCCATTTAGTTTGGATAATATTGTTACATACGTCACGGTAATTGAATACATTCATTGCTTTGAAATTGTTCAATAAGAAAATATCTAAGACTTCACTTAAGTTTGTCGATATTTCAATAATAATATAAATGCGCTTGAAATGTTTAGTCGAAACACAATCGATATAATCCCGTCTAGTCTTGCCAACGCAGGAGGTCAGTATTGGTGCGGCGAAAACAGCAACTGAAAACGTATCCGTCTCCTTTCCCCTCTCCCATTGCGTGATAACGAGTTATTGCACGTGTATTCCAGGTGTTCCATATCCGATCAGGGGTGAGCCCAGAATTAAACAACATGGCTACGGTACAGGGAACAAGATCTGAACCCATGCCAGAAAACTCTCGTGTGGATGAGGGTCAAGGAAAGGGCGTACATATAGCTCACAAAAACTCCGGCGAGGATTGTTAAGCGTTGACATTTATGTACAAATTTTCGATAGCAGACATTGCCGTTTGTTGATCGAATATGCGATCATGTGAAAAGTTAATATGTCTTCAAAATGTATACATAGCTTGTATATACATTGGCGTGTTTTGTTCTTGTTTATATAAGATAATATAAGCTTGCACGTACTTAAATTGGATTTGCATACGGAAAAAGGAATATTTAGTAACATGTTACTGTTTTGATAGAAATATATTGATTATCTAGAAAACTACACGTTTTATAATAGTGATCAACACTAACGTAAACAAATCGGTTATAACGATATAAGATACACTATATATTCAGTTGTAAGTAGGTAGCATGGAAACAATTAATTGAAATAATGCATAGAATCCAATGGATTACTTGGACCACATCTGACGAAAAACCTCAGAAAACTGATCAGGTGAGGTAAGGCTCTCAAACGATTAACTAGTACTTGATATTGTTGTTGATGTCCGCTTTAATTTGGATGTTTGACACGCTGAGATTGTTTACTTAGACTATACAAATTATGCTCTATATTTCTATAAAAAACAATGTAAGAATACATATAAAACAACAATAAAAGCAAAACAATCTGTACCTACCTATCTCAATTTTACTTAAACTTTGAAATGGACAGTTTCTTTCTGTAAAGCATAGTAAATATCCCAAACTTCCAAGAGAAAGCCTTAAACAGGTAAACTATTCAAAGAGAAATCTGAACTCTGTAGACTTTTTGTCCATTCTAATCGCATTGGTGTTCTATGTTTTCCATTGCTTACCATAGTTTGTGATATCATCGAGACACATAACCAAATAACTGCTCTATGTCTTTCAGGCTCTGAGGCACACCACAATAACTGCTCTAAGTCATTCTGGCTCTGAGGCACACATCAATAACTGCTCTAAGTCATTCTGGCTCTGAGACACATAACAATAACTGTTCTAAGTCATTCTGGCTCTGAGGCACACCACAATAACTGCTCTAAGTCATGCTGGCTCTGAGGCACACCACAATAACTGCTCTAAGTCATGCTGGCTCTGTGGCACACCACAATAACTGCTCTAAGTCATTTTGGCTCTGAGGCACACCACAATAACTTTTCTAAGTCATGCTGGCTCTGAGGCACACCACAATAACTGCTCAAAGTCATGCTGGCTCTGAGGCACACCCCAAAACTGCTCAAAGTCATGCTGGCTCTGAGGCACACCACAATAACTGCTTTAAGTCATTTTGGCTCTGAGGCACACCGCAAAAACTGTTCTAAGTCATGCTGGCTCTGAGGCACACCAAAAGAACTGCTCTTAGTCATGCTGGCTCTGAGGCACACCACAATTACTGCCGCTGGTCATGCTGGCTCTGTGGCACACCAGAATAACTACCCTTAGTATTGCTGGCTCTGAGGCACACCACAATAACTACTAAGTCATTCTGGCTCTGTGGCACACATCAATAACTGCTCAAAGACATGCTGGCTCTGAGGCACACCACAATAACTGCTCAAAGTCATGCTGGCTCTGAGGCACACCACAATAACTGCCGTTGGTCATGCTGGCTCTGCGGCACACCACAATAACTATTCTAAGTCATGCTGGCTCTGAGGCACACCACAATAACTGCTCTAAGTCATGCTGGCTCTGAGGCACACCACATTAACTGCTCTAAGTCATGCTAGCTCTGCGGCACACCACAAAACTGCTCTAAGTCATGCTGGCTCTGCGGCACACAACAAAACTGCTCTAAGTCATGCTGGCTCTGAGGCACACCACAATAACTGCTCTAAGTCATGCTGGCTCTCCGGCACACCACAATAACTGCTCAAAGTCATGCTGGCTCTGAGGCACACCACAATAACTGCTCAAAGTCATGCTGGCTCTGAGGCACACCAAAATAACTATTCTAAGTCATGCTGGCTCTGAGGCACACCACAATAACTGCTCTAAGTCATGCTGGCTCTGATGCACACCACAATAACTGCTCTAAGTCATACTGGCTCTGAGGCACACCACAATAACTGCTCTAAGCCATACTGGCTCTGAGGCACACCACAATAACTGCTCTAAGTCATTCTGGCGCTGAGGCACACCAAAATAACTGCTCAAAGTCATGCTGGCTCTGAGGCACACCACAATAACTGCTCTAAGTCATGCTGGCTCTGAGGCACACCACAATAACTGCTCTAAGTCATTCTGGATCTGAGGCACACCACAATAACTGCTGAAAGTCATGCTGGCTCTGAGCCACACCACAATAACTGCTCAAAGTCATGCTGGCTCTGAGGCACACCACAATAACTGCCGTAAGTCATGCTGGCTCTGTGGCACACCACAATAAGTACCCTCAGTATTGCTGGCTCTGAGGCACACCAAAATAACTGCCCTAAGTCATGCTGCCTGTGAGGCACACCACATTAACTGTTCTAAGTCATTTTGGCTCTGAGGCACACCACAATAACTGCTCTAAGTCATGCTGGCTCTGAGGCACACCACAATAACTGTTCTAAGTCATTCTGGCTCTGAGGCATACCACAATAACTGCGCAAAGTTATTCTGGCTCTGAGGCACACCACAATAATTACGCGTTGTCATGCTGCCTCTGTGGCACACCAGAATAACTACCCTTAGTCATGACTCATGCTGACTTCGAAACACACCGCAATAACTATCATTTGTCATGCTGGCTTCGAGACACACCAGAATAACTACCTTTTTTCATCCTGGCTTCGAGACACACCTCCATAACTACTCTTAGTATTGCTGGCTTCGAGACACACCGCCATAACTACCTTAGTCATGATGGCTTCGAGACACACCAAAATAACTACCCTTAGTACTGCTGGCTTCAAGACATATCCCTAAGCCATGCTGGCTTTGAAACGCATCAAGATAACTGCCCTTTTTCATGCTGTCGTCAAGATACATCACAATAACTGCCCTAAGCCATGCTGGTTTCGATATACATAGCATCATTATTTGAAGACACTTCTCCCAAATAGAATACTCTTTGTGGGTTTGAATCTGAACCAGGAATAGGTACATCGGCCATATTGTTGGTCATAAGATTATGTTGTGCGTCATCACCACATGCTGTCATGTACAACAGGTAAATGGCTTCGTGGTGCCGAAGAACATTCGGAACTCCTCAGCCATTTTTATCGAAAACAAACTCGGATGTATTTGGACGGTTTACATACTCAAAAAAGCGGTACGTTTAAGTCCGATGCAAGTAGGTGGCCTAGTAATTTTATGTAGCACTTAAACTTTATGACTTAATTCTTGGTAATCATAATTATGTTTGCAATAAAACACTGACAATCAATTTAAACTTAGATCAATAAATACACCTCTAAAACACAACATTTAATTAATGATATATTTCGAAAATGCACGAATTACTTTAACTGATGTACCGGCATACATCCGAGGTTGTTTTCGATAAAAATGGCCGAGGAGCTCCGAATGGCTCCGAATGGCTGTAGCATAGTTGTTAAGCACATTTGAGTCTCACACTAGTATAACATGTTTGTACCGATCATGTTTCATTCTAGAAACAGATTTTCTTTATTCTAAATTATTTGAAATATATTGTAATTGCAATTTATATTCGTAAACAAAGGCAATTGTAGATTAAATGATATCGATATAAATATTCTACTTAAAAATATAATACACAAAATGAGCTAATCATGCAACTGGAAAGGTGTTCTTAATGCAATCGTACCTTAATTAGATTAGGGAAAAAAATGAAGTTGGGGTGAGGAAAGGGTCTTACTTTATAATTATTGTATTGCTAATAAATTTCCATGACAATGTACAAACCCAGTTGATTAGGCCGCACTTTATAAGCATCAAGTAACACTAACTGACTACAACCAGAAAAGAACCTCAATTTGTTTGATTTCTACTGTCTTCAGTGAATTTGTCAATTTATCTGCAGGTTTATTGGGCATGTGTCTTTTTATGATTTTACGAAGCTTCGTGTAGTATGCAATTAGCCCTCTCTTTGTCGTAGAACGACTAACTTAGTTTGATAACAAGGGACACATACCACTACAAGACTAACAACATTACACAACGATCAAACATCGTCATACAAGGGACACATACCACTACAAGACTACCAACATTACACAACTATCAAAACTCGTCATACAAGGGACACATACAACTAAGAAACTACCAACATTACACAACTATCAAACATCGTCATACAAGGGACACATACCACTACAAGACTTCCAACATTATAGAACTATCAAACATTGTAATAAAAGGGACACATACCACTACATGACTTCCAAAATTAAACAACTATCAAACATCGTCATACAAGAGACACATACCACTACATGACTTCCAAAATTAAACAACTATCAAACATCGTCATACAAGGGACACATACCACTAAAAGACTACGAACAATACAGAACTATTAAACATCGTCATACAAGGGACACATACCACTACAAGACTTCCAACATTACACAACTACATGTATTAAACATCGCCATACAAGGGACACATACCACTACAAGACTTCCAACATTAAACAACTATCAAACATCGTCATAAAAGGGACACATACAGCTACAAGACTTCCAACATTACACAACTATCAAACATCGTCATACAAGGGACACATACCACTACGAGACTTCCAACATTACACAACTATTAAACATCGTCATACAAGAGACACATACCACGACAAGATATCCAACATTACACAACAATCAAACATCGTCATACAAGGGACATATACCACTACAAGACTTCCAACATTACACAACTATCAAACATCGCCATACAAGAGACACATACCACTACAAGACTTCCAACATTACACAACGATCAAATATCGTCATACAAGAGACACATATAACTAAGAGACTACCAACATTACACAACGATCGAACATCCTCATACAAGGGACACATTCCACTACAAGACTACCAACCTTACACAACTATAAAACATCGCAATACAAGGGACACATACCACTACAAGACTTCCAACATTACACAACTATAAAACATCGCAATACAAGGGACATATACCACTACAAGACTTTCAACATTACACAACTATAAAACATCGTCATACAAGGGACACATACCACTACAAGACTACCAACATTACAGAACAATTAAACCATCGTCATACAAGGGACACATACCACTACAAGACTTCCAACATTACAGAACTATTAAACATCGTCATACAAGGGACTCATACCACTACAAGACTTCCAACATTACACAACTATCAAACATTGTCATACAAGGGACACATACCACTACGAGATTTCCAATTTTCACCACTTTCGAACATCGTCATAAAAGGGACACATACAACTACAAGAATACTAAGATTACACAACCATCAAACATCTCCATACAAGGGACATATACCACTACAAGACTTCCAACATTACACAACTATCAAACATCGCCATACAAGGGACACATACCACTACAAGACTTCCAACATTACACAACTATCAAAAATCGTCATAAAAGGGACACATACAACTACAAGACTTCCAACATTACACAACTATCAAACATCGTCATACAAGGGACACATACCACTACAAGACATCCAACATTACACAACAATCAAACATCGCCATACAAGAGACACATACCACTACAAGACTTCCAACATTACACAACGATTAAACATCGTCATACAAGAGACACATACCACTAAAAGAATTCCAACATTACACAACGATCAAACATCGTCATACAAGAGACACATACCACTACAAGACTACCAACCTTACACAACTATAAAACATCGCAATACAAGGGACACATACCACTACAAGACTTCCAACATTACACAACTATAAAACATCGCAATACAAGAGACATATACCACTACAAGACTTTCAACATTACACAACTATAAAACATCGTCATACAAGGGACACATACCACTACAAGACTACCAATATTACAGAACTATCAAAACATCGTCATACAAGGGACACATACCACTACAAGACTTCCAACATTACACAACTATCAAACATCGCCATACAAGGGACATATACCACTACAAGACTTTCAACATTACACAACTATAAAACATCGTCATACAAGGGACACATACCACTACAAGATTACCAATATTACTTCCAACATTACACAACTATCAAACATCGCCATACAAGGGACATATACCACTACAAGACTTCCAACATTACACAACTATCAAATATCGCCATACAAGAGACACATACCACTACAAGACTTCCAACATTACACAACTATTAAACATCGTCATACAAGAGACACATACCTTTACGAGACTTCCAACTTAACACAACTATCAAACATCGTCATACAAGGGACACATACCACTACAAAACTTCCAACATTACAAAACTATCAAACATCGTCATACAATGGACACATACAACTACTAGACTACCAACATTACACAACTATCAAACATCGTCATACAAGGGACACATACCACTACAAGACTTCCAACATAACACAACAATCAAACATCGTCATACAAGGGACACATACCACTACAAGACTTCCAACATTACACGACTATTAAACATCGTCATACAAGGGATACATACCACTACAAGACTTCCAACATTACAGAACTATCAAACATTGTCATACAAGAGACACATACCACTACGAGACCTCCAACATTACACAACTATTAAACATCGTCATACAAGGGACACATACCACTATAACACTTCCAATATTACACAACCATCCAACATCGCCATACAAGGGACACATAACACTACAAGACTACCAACATTACACAACGAACAAACATCGTCATACAAGGGACACATACCACTACGAGACTAACAACATGACACAACTATTAAACATCGTCATACAAAGTACACATACCACTGCAAGACTACCAACATTACACAACTATCAAACATCGTCATACAAAGTACACATACCACTACAAGAATACCAACATTACACAACTATTAAGCACCGTCATACAAGGGACACATACCACTACAAGACTTCCAACATTACACAACTATCAAACATCGTCATACAAGAGACACATACCACTACAAGACTTCCAACATTACACAACTATCAAACATCGTCATACAAGGGACACATACCACTACGAGACTTCCAACACTACACAACTATCGAATATCGTCATACAAGAGACACATACCACTGCGAGACTTCAAACATTACTGAACTATCGAACATCGTCATACAAGAGACACATACAACTACAAGACTTCCAACATTACACAACTATCAAACATAGTCATACAAGAGACACATACCACTACAAGACGTCCAACATTACACAACTATCAAACATCGTCATACAAGAGAAACATACAACTATAAGACTTCCAACATTACACAACTACCGAACATCGTCATACAAGAGACACATACCACTACGAGACTTCAAACATTACACAACTATCGAACATCGCCTTAAATGAGACACATACAACTACAAGAGTTCCAACATTACACAAGTATAAAACATCGTCATACAAGGGACCCATACCACTACAAGACTTCCAACATTACACAACTATCAAACATCGTCATACAAGGGACACATACCACTACGAGACTTCCAAAATTACACAACTATTAAACATCGTCATACAAGGGACACATACCACTAAAAGAATTCCAACATTACACAACGATCAAACATCGTCATACAAGAGACACATACCACTACAAGACTTCCAACATTACACAGCTATCAAACATCGTCATACAAGGGACACATACCACTACAAGACTTCCAACATTACACAACCATCAAACATTGTCATACAAGGGACACATACCACTACAAGACTTACTTCCAACATTACATAAATATCAAACATCGTAATACAAGGGACACATACCACTACAAGACTTCCAACATTACACAACTATCAAACATCGCCATACAAGAGACACATACCACAACACGGCTTCCAACATTACACAACTATCAAACATTGTCATACAAGGGACACATACCACTACAAGACTTCCAACATTACACAACTATCAAACATTGTCATACAAGGGACACATACCACTACAAGACTTCCAACATTACACAACTATCAAACATTGTCATACAAGAGACACATTACGCTCAAAATACCAAAAAAGATTATTGAGTATGTTCTTGGGAGTTTCATACTTACGTCGAGTGAATTTTATACTAATGTCGAATGAGTTTTATACTTACGTCGAGGGAATTTCATACTAATGTCGAGGGAGTTTCATACTTACGTCGAGTGAGTTTTATACTAATGTCGAAGGAGTTTTATACTTACGTCGAGGGATTTTATACTAATGTCGAGGGAGTTTTTTTTTACTAATGTCGAGTGAGTGTCATACTAATGCCAAGGGAGTTTCATTCTTACGTCGAGGGAATTTCATACTAATGTCGAAGGGATTTCAAACTTATGTCGAAAGTTTCATACTAATGTCGAAGAAGTTTCCTTCTAATGTCGATCGAGTGTAATACTATTGCCCAAGCAGTTTCTGAATTATGTCGAAGGAGTTTCATACTTATGTCGAAGGAGTTTCATAATTTTGTCGATGAAGTGTATAACTTATGTGGTAGGCGTTCTATACTAATTTCGACGAAAATTCATACTTATGAAGGAGTTTCATGCTTTTGTCGAAGTTTCTTACACATCCCGAAGGAGTTACCTACGAATATTGATGGATTGTCATACAAATTCTGTAGGAGTTTCATACTAATATCGAACGAGTTTCGCACTAATATCGAAGGAGTGTTAGACTTATGTCAAAGGAGTTTGGACGCATTTCGTGAAATATTGCAAAAACTTAGTACGAGTATATATGTCCCAAACATATCTCCTTGTTGTCGTTAAACAATCGAAAAACATATTTCTTCTAAGATTTGTGGTCATCTGAGGCGATTTCTGGTTAGTTCATTCACGCTGTTTATCGACTCTTGACGAGACAAATGTTCTGACAGTTTAGCATTGGTTTGTTCAGCATTGTACAACAATGCCTTGTAATCCGATACATATCACAATAAAGTCAATTCACCATTTTATACGGAAACATTTTCCTCATCTATAGAAAGTGACGGTAAAGAAATGCTGACATGTTTTGTCATTCGAATTCATACTTTTACCTACACAACGTTCTTTTTTGTATTTTGATGGATGCGCATGAACGGTACGAACGATAAAGGTAAACCGAGAGTTGGCCAAACCAAGGTTGTTACTTTGACATTAAGCAATGATAATAATTATATGAGTGCTGTTTTGTAGCGTTGTTTAATATTGAACATTGTGGCTTCAAGCTTAATTTTGATTAAGTTTTGAGCAATAGAGCTTGCTTATGTAGCTTCCATTGAAAAGCAAATGTACAAACAATTAGAGAGTGTGTGACGCCCTCCCCGCCCTATTCCTGAAGGTACGTTGGATTTAAGGACATCTTTGGCGGTAATCCGGATGCCGAGTCTAGGTACACCGGAACCTACTTTTAGAGCAAACTGAATTTACAATCCGTAAGAAACAAACATAAATGGCAGTAATAAACTGATCTTCATTAACCAATGAAGTGTCAATTGATTCCCTGCAGCAGATCAAATCCTACGATTTAGCTCATGGGAAGGGGCTCAGTTATCCAGCCCTTCGCCCCCACCGTCAAATCCAGTCACGTATATCAGAAATTACAGTGAAATTAATACTCTAAAATATCTAAAATAATGTTTAACTAAGACAATGTTTATTTGTATAGGTGACCTGGTAAACACAACTCTTTAAATGAAACAAATGCGTAGGAATTCTACACGACCTTTAGCGTTTGTTGCTTCTATTTTGGGGGTAGATAATTCTTCAACGACAATGCTAAGCTTGTAACGTTTCGTGCTCGTCGTATATATAATACATAAATCAGATTTACCTAATTCCTTTGTGGTATAAAGATTACGTTTGCTTATATAAGAGTATAGTAAACGTAGCCATAAAGTACCATAAACTATGTTACTATTACCAGAAAGAACGCTCTTCTTAAAATATATTTTCCTGGAACCCTACTGTATAGGGCGTACTCATTTAACTATACATCTAGTTATGCATGTGTTTAAACTCATTAATATAAGAAATTACCATAGAAACTAGGATATAAATAGAATATACGAAAATCAAGCAATAATAGAATGTTGTTGTTTTTCTTCCCAATATAGGCGGTATTTCGGTTTCTATGACGGGGAGGGCGTTACCCCTAATTATAGCGTGATCATCTCTGGTCTTGTCATTAATGTAGATTTTTAGGTCATTTCCCGTATTCACAATTAACAGCAGTCCTCATTTTATCTTTGGGAAAAGCCTAAGTGCTTGCACAACTCAAATTCTTACTCGTGTATTCATTTTTACGCCTAGTTTGTACAGATGATCAAAGACATCAAACATGGCAATTGTAATCAAGCAAAAAAAATGCGTTCAATCAAATCTGTATTCCCTTCTCTACAAATTGTCTTCACAATAAATCATTACCAATGTCTTCCATTAGTAAAAGTCGCAAGCTAGTTAATGGAATCATTAGTGCAAAGTATCGCCTTATACCTTACAAATAATAGTTGTGGTAGTAAATGACATATAAAAGATAAGTACATCTTTCATAAATTGAATTCATTATTCTGCCATTATGTCCGCCTATAAGCTCAAATAGGTGAATGACAATGCTACCTTTGAAATAATTTAAGGTAAATCTAATAGACTATATTAGTCGAAACCCGTTCACTCGATATCGCTTGGCTCGATTTCCTTGTTGGCTCGAACTTGATGCAAATGGCCGATTTTAGTTAACTCTATGAAAACATTCCCGCTTGGCTCGATATTTCCGCGGCTCGGGGTAATTTGGTCGGCACTTGGGATGTCGAGCAACGGGTTTCGACTTCATAAGAAATGGATGTCCAGTATATGCCAACACTAAACCTGGTGTTAGAGCAAGAAAACTCAAACGGTCAACAGATACAACAATGTGTGTATACCACGTGAGAAAATAAAAAAGGCCGTCTGACGGAGCATTATCAAAAAGTAAATTTTGAACAGGTTTGTCGAAGTGTTTGGAAAAACTAAATTACTAATCAAACTCTGGTAAAAAAACGAAGGTAGGGCACTATTAGCGGCATAGACTGTGCTATGTTTCATTAAAAATGATAAAGAAATAAAAAAGTTACCTTTGATTTTCGTTCTTATCCGAGGCAAAATACTGCCGTCCGACGTAGCATTATGACGTCACTTATCACGTGGTATTAGAACATAAACCTACATACGCGTGTGCTGTATGTTATAATGAGGAATTATCTGTACCCTTAGCTAGTTGTGTAATCATTTGATACTACAATGATAGTTTCTATCACGCAACATCACTAAACAGTACATTTGCAAATTACAGCCCTTCCTGTATTTATATCTAGATAATTAACGGCGTTGTTACTTTTGACCTCCATTATTTAGCTGTCATGTAAAAATACAACAATCTTGCCATTTAAGGAAATTGAAAATTATTCAAGAAGACGGCAAAGTGCGCATTTAATACAAATCTATGTAGATCATTTTTCTCTTTTAAAAATTTTCCCTTATAAAGCTTTGACTCGTAGGTTTGGGGTCATTACATTACTTCACAAGTAGAAACTGTTCAATTCAAAGTTCAGGAAATGTTATAAGAGATGTGAGTGAGAAAAATAGATAGAGAACACTTATTCACGAGTTTATGTTGGACAAAACATGCACTGTCTTTTAACTTTTTCAACACATATGCGATTTAACATTATAACACGCAATATAAGAGGCAATATGTATATACTGTTTATTTATTGGTAAGAAAAAATATTTTATAATTGGTAGAAAGTATAGAGAACAACACGATTATCAAAACAACGCTACCATACAACACTTGTTACATAACTAACGTCAATGATAATTAAGAGTGAATAAGTCAATTTTATGATAAAATGAGTCGAATCTTGTGTAAACGAGTATGCTAAACATTTATTGTACATATGTCTGCTTAAATAGTGACGTTGAAATGCATCCAATTCAATTAGCTTCTAGCATTTCAACGACAGTTTTTTAACCTTGTATGCCTTGTATGTGCATGTGATAGAGAAGAAAAATGGAAAAGTTCGACCGAAACAAATTCAAAAAGAGTTTTACATATAGTCCTTATTCCTTTTTTCGAATATTTTCAGATTGTATTGGACCTTTTGTAAATTTAACAAACATTTGACTCACAGTAGTTTATTGAAATGATCTCCTGCTTTGGTGCCATATGACCGGTAAAACATAGTGACCTTTAGCCTAAACTTTTTATTTTTTTCGTCAAATTTATCAAAGGGGTCACGCCTAACAACGAGCAGACCCCTTTGATAAATCTTAAAAGAAAAAATGTTTTAGGGTTAAGTGTCATTATTTTTACCGGTCTTATGAGACCAGCGTAGGCTGTGATTGGGCTCAATTTTAACATTATTATTTTATTACAGTTTCAACACGGATCTTCAATGGGATATTTACGGTATGAAAATATTATGATTTACGGAGTAACAGTTTATTTTCTTAAATGTTTCTGCGTAACAGTACACACATTCGCATGAACTTCCGATTAATAAGTCTTCATAGCGCAAAGACGTGAAAAGAACAGGTACAACCCAATATAGGGATGAACTACAAATGTACTTCGTCTGTCTCCCTCAAATGTTGCATATGCATAGAAAATATTGAGTAGTTTAGGAATTAGCTGTGGAGTCCTTTCATCTCAAATTTCACCATCTTTGACATCGTGTCAACATCTCATTTTGCACTTATTTTTTAACAATCAAGCCCATAACAACCATTCTTTGCAAAAGCGTATATCTTTACATGAATGTCGCCACAAATCTGCCTGAAATTGATTTATACAACTTCTTAACCAAGCAATTTGTGGGCATCGTATAAAACTTTATTACCTGATACACACGTTTAAACCCCCATAACACAACTGTGTTCTCAGCTGTAGATTTATTTTGGACATTATATACATGATTTTTTTCTACCAGCACCTTGTTCGCGGATACTTTCGTCTGTCGATTTAAAACATTGGTGAACCTATCGGTAACCACTTACTTCCTAGGCAAACAAGAGCAACCTTAACACTGATGAGTTGGTCATCTTAATCAGGTGAGCCATTAAGGGCCATTTTGTGTCTTTTGTTTCTGGTATTTGAAAGTTGAGCTGGCACGACAGACAACATTATATAATCACAATCAAACTTTGTCTCTGCATGAAATGTTGAAATAATATACCACTATACCAAAAAACTGAATTGACAAAAGTATGAAACACATTTGACAAAAATGTGAAACTCCTTAGACATTAAAATGAAACTCCCCGACATAAGTATGAAACTCCAACGACATGAGTATAAACATTTTCGATAATTTTTTTAAACTTTTGCATTTGCTAGAGGGACCAGGACAACAACTTAATGAAACTTTGCATTTCATTTTCCGTAAACAGTGGCGAAATGATTCAATAATTGATCGTGAGAATGGAAATCCTGAAATTTGAACAGATTAAGTTTGCAAGAACACAATCAATAATCTTTGTTGGTAGTTTGAACATTATGTGTCTCTTGTATGACAATGTTTGATAGTTGTGCAATATTGGAAGTCTTGTAGTGGTATGTGTCCCTTGTATGACGATGTTTGATATTTGTGTTATGTTGGAAGTCTTGTAGTGGTATGTGTCCCTTGTATGACAATGTTTGATGGTTGTGTAATGTTGGTAGTCTAGTAGTGTTATGTGTCTCTTGTATGACAATGTTTGATAGTTGTGTAATGTTGGAAGTCTTGTAGTGGTATGTGTCTCTTGTATGACGATGTTTGATAATTGTGTAATGTTGGAAGTCTTGTAGTGGTATGTGTCTCTTGTATGGCGATGTTTGATAGTTGTGTAATGTTGGAAGTCTTGTAGTGGTATGTGTTATATGACGATGTTTAATAGTTGTGTAATGTTGGAAGTCTTGTAGTGGTATGTGTTGTATGACGATGTTCGATAGTTGTGTAATGATGGAAGTCTCGTAGTGGTATGTGTCCCTTGTATGACGATGTTTGATAGTTGTGTAATGTTGGAAGTCTTGTAGTGGTATGTGCCTCTTGTATGACGATGTTTGATAGTTGTGTAATGTTGGAAGTCTTGTAGTGGTATGTGTCCCTTGTATGGCGATGTTTGATAGTTGTGTAATGTTGGAAGTCTTGTAGTGGTATGTGTTATATGACGATGTTTAATAGTTGTGTAATATTGGATGTCTTGTAGTGGTATGTGTTGTATGACGATGATCGATAGTTGTGTAATGATGGAAGTCTCGTAGTGGTATGTGTCTCTTGTATGACGATGTATGATAGTTGTGTAATGTTGGAAGTCTTGTAGTGGTATGTGTCCCTCTTATGACCATATTTGATAGTTGTGTAATGTTGGAAGTCTTGTAGTGGTATGTGTCTCTTGTATGACGATGTTTAATAGTTCTGTAATGTTGGTAGTCTCGTAGTGGTATGTGTCCCTTGTATAACGATGTTTGATAGTTTTGTAATGTTGGAAATCTCGTAGTGGTATGTGTCCCTTGTATGACGATGTTTGATAGTTGTGTAATGTTGGTAGTCTTGTAGTGGTATGTGTCCCTTGTATGACGTTGTTTAATAGTTTTGTAATGTTGGAAGTTTTGTAGTGGTATGTGTCCCTTGTATGACGATGTTTGATAGTTGTGTAATGTTGGAAGTCTTGTAGTGGTATGTGTCTCTTGTATGACGATGTTTTATTGTTGTGCAATGTTGGAAGTCTTGTAGTGGTATGTGTCCCTTGTATGACGATGTTTAATAGTTGTGTAATGTTGGAAGTCTCGTAGTGGTATGTGTCCCTTGTATGACAATGTTCGATAGTTGTGTAATGTTGGAAGTCTCGTAGTGGTATGTGTCTCTTGTATGACGATGCTTGTTAGTTGTGTAATGTTGGAAGTCTTGTAGTGGTATGTGTCCCTTGTATGACGATGTTTAATAATTCTGTAATGTTGGAAGTCTTGAAGTGGTATGTGTCCATTGTATGACGATGTTTGATAGTTGTGTAATGTTGGTAGTCTAGTAGTTGAATGTGTCCCTTGTATGACGATGTTTGATTGTTGTGTAATGTTGGAAGTCTTGTATTGGTATGTGTCCCTTGTATGACGATGTTTGATTGTTGTGTAATGTTGGAAGTCTTGTATTGGTATGTGTCCCTTGTATGACGATGTTTGATAGTTGTGTAATGTTGGAAGTCTTGTAGTGGTATGTGTCCCTTGTATGACGATGTTTGATTGTTGTGTAATGTTGGTAGTCTTGTAGTTGTATGTGTCTCTTGTATGACGATGTTTAATAGTTGTTTAATGTTGGTAGTCTAATAGTTTTATATGTCTCATATATGGCGATGTTCGATAGTTGTGTAATGTTGGAAGTCTTGTAGTGATATGTGTCCCTTGTATGACGATGTTTAATAGTTGTGTAATGTTGGAAGTTTTGTAATGGTATATGTCCCTTGTATGACGATGTTTGATAGTTGTGTAATGTTGGAAGTCTTGTAGTGGTATGTGTCTCTTGTATGACGATGTTTGATTGTTGTGTAATGTTGGAAGTCTTGTAGTGGTATGTGTCCCTTGTA
This sequence comes from Mya arenaria, assembly GCF_026914265.1. Classification (NCBI taxonomy): domain Eukaryota; kingdom Metazoa; phylum Mollusca; class Bivalvia; order Myida; family Myidae; genus Mya; species Mya arenaria. Next base: position 61,250,113 of record NC_069129.1, read on the forward strand.
TGGCGATGTTCGATAGTTGTGTAATGTTGGAAGTTTTGTAGTTGTATGTGTCCTTTGTATGACGATGTTTGATAGTTGTGTAATGTTGGAAGTCTTATAGTGGTATGTGTCACTTGTATGACGATGTTTAATAGTTGTGTAAAGTTGTAAATCACGTAGTGGTATGTGTCCCTTATAAGGCTCGTAGTGGTATGTGTCTCTTGTATGACGATGTGCGATAGTTGTGTAATGTTAGTAGTCTTGTAGTGGTATGTGTCCCTTGTAGGACGATGTTTGATAGTTGTGTAATATTGGAAGTCTGGTAGTGGTATGTGTCCCTTGTATGACGATGTTTAATAGTTGTTTAATATTGAAAGTCTAGTAGTTGTATATTTCTCATTTATAACGATGTTCGATAGTTGTGTAATGTTAGAAGTCTCGTAGTGGTATGTGTCTATTGTATGTTGATGTTTGATATTTGTGTAATATTGGAAGTCTTATAGTGGTATGTGTCCCTTGAATGACGATGTTTAATAGTTGTGTAATGTTTGTAGTCTAGTAGTTGTATGTGTCCCTTGCATGACGATGTTTGATAGTTGTGTAATTTTGGTAGTCTCGTAGTGGAACGTGTTTTTTGTATGACGATGTTTGATAGTTGTGTAATATTGGTAGTCTTGTAGTGGTATGTGTCCCTTGTATGACGATGTTTAATAGTTGTGTAATGTTGGTAGTCTAGTAGTGGTATGTGTCCCTTGTATGATGATGTTTAATAGTTGTGTAATATTGGTAGTCTTGTAGTGGTATGTGTCCCTTGTATGACAATGTATAATAGTTGTGTAATTTTGGAAGTCTCGTAGTGGTATGTGTCCCTTGTATGACGATGTTTGATAGTTGTGTAATGTTGGAAGTCTTGTAGTGGTATGTGTCTCTTGTATGACGATGTTTGATAGTTGTGTAATGTTGGAACTCTTGTAGTTGTATGTGTCTCATTTATGGCGATGTTTGATATTTGTGTAATGTTGGAAGTCTTGTAGTTGTATGTGTCTCTTGTATGACGATGTCCGATAGTTGTGTAATGTTGGAAGTCTCGTAGTGGTATGTGTCCCTTGTATGACGATGTTTGATAGTTGTGTAATGTTGGAAGTCTTGTTGTGGTATGTGTACTTTTTATGACGATGTTAAATAGTTATGTAATGTTGGAGTCTTGTAGTGGTATGTGTCCCTTGTATGGCGATGTTTGATAATTGTGTACTGTTGGTAGTCTTGTAGTGTTATGTGTCAATTGTATGGCGATGTTTGATGGTTGTGTAATGTTAGAAGTCTTGTAGTGTTATGTGTCAATGGTATGGCGATGTTTGATGGTTGTGTAATGTTAGAGGTGTTGTTGTGGTATGTGTCCCTTGTATGACGATGTTTAATAGTTGTGTAATGTTGGAAGTCTCGTTATGGTATGTGTCTCTGGTATGACAATGTTTGATAGTTGTGTAATGTTGAAAGTGTTGTAGTAGTATGTATCCCTTGTATGACGATGTTTAATAGTCGTGTAATGTTGGAAGTCTTTTACTGGTATGTGTCCCTTGTATGACGATGTTTGATAGTTGTGTAATGTTGGAAGTCTTGTAGTGGTATGTGTCCCTTGTATGACGATGTTTAATAGTTGTGTAATGTTGGAAGTCTAGTAGTGGTATGTGTCCCTTGTATGACGATGTTTAATAGTTTTGTAATGTTGGAAGTCTTTTAGTGGTATGGGTCCCTTGTAAGGCGATGTTTGACGGTTTTGTAATGTTGTTAGTCTAGTAGTTGTATGTGTCCCTTGTATGGCGATGTTTGATAGTTGTGTAATGTTGGAAGTCTTGTAGTGGTATATGTCCCTTTTATGACGATGTTTAATAGTTATGTAATATTGGTAGTCTTGTAGTAGTTTGTGTCCCTTGTATGACAATGTTTGATAGTTGAGCAATGTTGGAAGTCTTGTAGTGTTATTTGTTTCTTGTATGACGATGTTTGATAGTTGTATAATGTTGGTATTCTCTTAGTGGTATGTGTCCCTTGTATGACGATGTTTGATTGTTATGTAATGTTGGAAGTTTTGTAGTGGTATGTGTCCCTTGAATGACGATGTTTGATAGTTGTGTAATGTAGGAAGTCTTGTAGTGGTATGTGTCTCTTGTATGACGATGTTTTATTGTTGTGTAATGTTGGAAGTCTTGTAGTGGTATGTGTCCCTTGTATGACGATGTTTAATAGTTGTGTAATGTTGGAAGTCTCGTAGTGGTATGTGTCCCTTGTATGACAATGTTCGATAGTTGTGTAATGTTGGAAATCTCGTAGTGGTATGTGTCTCTTGTATGACGATGTTTGGTAGTTGTGTAATGTTGAAAGTCTTGTAGCGGTATGTGTCCCTTGTATGACGATGTTTAATAGTTCTGTAATGTTGGAAGTCTTGTAGTGGTATGTGTCCCTTGTATGACGATGTTTGATAGTTGTGTAATAATAGTAGTCTAGTAGTTGAATGTGTCCCTTGTATGACGATGTTTGATTGTTGTGTAATGTTGGAAGTCTTTTATTGGTATGTGTCTCTTGTATGACGATGTTTGATTATTGTGTAATGTTGGAAGTCTTGTATTGGTATGTGTCCCTTGTATGACGATGTTTGATAGTTGTGTAATGTTGGTAGTCTAGTAGTTGAATGTGTCCCTTGTATGACGATGTTTAATAATTCTGTAATGTTGGAAGTCTTGTAGTGGTATGTGTCTCTTGTATGACGATGTTTGATTGTTGTGTAATGTTGGAAGTCTTGTATTGGTATGTGTCCCTTGTATGACGATGTTTGATAGTTGTGTAATGTTGGAAGTCTTGTAGTGGTATGTGTCCCTTGTATGACGATGTTTGATTGTTGTGTAATGTTGGTAGTCTTGTAGTGGTATGTGTCCCTTGTATGACGATGTTTGATAGTTGTGTAATGTTGGAAGTCTTGTAGTGGTATGTGTCTCTTGTATGACGATGTTTAATAGTTGTTTAATGTTGGTAGTCTAGTAGTTTTATATGTCTCATTTATTTCGATGTTCGATAGTTGTGTAATGTTGGAAGTCTTATAGTGATATGTGTCCCTTGTATGACGATGTTTAATAGTTGTGTAATGTTGGAAGTTTTGTAATGGTATATGTCCCTTGTATGACAATGTTTGATAGTTGTGTAATGTTGGAAGTCTTGTAGTGGTATGTGTCCCTTGTATGACGATGTTTAATAGTGTTTTAATGTTGGAAGTCTTTTAGTGGTATGTGTCCCTTGTATGGCGATGTTTGACAGTTTTGTAATGTTGGTAGTCTAGTAGTTGTATGTGTCCCTTGTATGGCGATGTTTGATAGTTGTATAATGTTGGAAGTCTTGTAGTGGTATGTGTCCCTTGTATGACGATGTTCAATAGTTCTGTAATATTGGTAGTCTTGTAGTAGTTTGATTCCCTTGTATGACGATGTTTGATAGTTGAGCAATGTTGGAAGTCTTGTAGTGTTATTTGTTTCTTGTATGGCGTTGTTTGATAGTTGTGTAATATTGAAAGACTTGTAGTGGTATTTGTCCCTTGTATGACGATGTTTGATCGTTGTGTAATGTTGATAGTCTCTTAGTGGTATGTGTCTCTTGTATGACGATATTTGATCGCTGTGTAATGTTGGAAGCCTTGTAGTGGTATATGTCTCTTGTATGACGATGTTTGGTAGTTGTGTAATGTTGAAAGTCTTGTAGCGGTATGTGTCCCTTGTATGACGATGTTTAATAGTTCTGTAATGTTGGAAGTCTTGTAGTGGTATGTGTCCCTTGTATGACGATGTTTGATAGTTGTGTAATAATGGTAGTCTAGTAGTTGAATGTGTCCCTTGTATGACGATGTTTGATTGTTGTGTAATGTTGGAAGTCTTGTATTGGTATGTGTCTCTTGTATGACGATGTTTGATTATTGTGTAATGTTGGAAGTCTTGTATTGGTATGTGTCCCTTGTATGACGATGTTTGATAGTTGTGTAATGTTGGTAGTCTAGTAGTTGAATGTGTCCCTTGTATGACGATGTTTAATAATTCTGTAATGTTGGAAGTCTTGTAGTGGTATGTGTCTCTTGTATGACGATGTTTGATTGTTGTGTAATGTTGGAAGTCTTGTATTGGTATGTGTCCCTTGTATGACGATGTTTGATAGTTGTGTAATGTTGGAAGTCTTGTAGTGGTATGTGTCCCTTGTATGACGATGTTTGATTGTTGTGTAATGTCGGTAGTCTTGTAGTGGTATGTGTCCCTTGTATGACGATGTTTGATAGTTGTGTAATGTTGGAAGTCTTGTAGTGGTATGTGTCTCTTGTATGACGATGTTTAATAGTTGTTTAATGTTGGTAGTCTAGTAGTTTTATATTTCTCATTTATGGCGATGTTCGATAGTTGTGTAATGTTGGAAGTCTTATAGTGATATGTGTCCCTTGTATGACGATGTTTAATAGTTGTGTAATGTTGGAAGTTTTGTAATGGTATATGTCCCTTGTATGACAATGTTTGATAGTTGTGTAATGTTGGAAGTCTTGTAGTGGTATGTGTCCCTTGTATGACGATGTTTAATAGTGTTTTAATGTTGGAAGTCTTGTAGTGGTATGTGTCCCTTGTATGGCGATGTTTGACAGTTTTGTAATGTTGGTAGTCTAGTAGTTGTATGTGTCCCTTGTATGGCGATGTTTGATAGTTGTATAATGTTGGAAGTCTTGTAGTGGTATGTGTCCCTTGTATGACGATGTTCAATAGTTCTGTAATATTGGTAGTCTTGTAGTAGTTTGATTCCCTTGTATGACGATGTTTGATAGTTGAGCAATGTTGGAAGTCTTGTAGTGTTATTTGTTTCTTGTATGGCGTTGTTTGATAGTTGTGTAATATTGAAAGACTTGTAGTGGTATTTGTCCCTTGTATGACGATGTTTGATCGTTGTGTAATGTTGATAGTCTCTTAGTGGTATGTGTCTCTTGTATGACGATATTTGATCGCTGTGTAATGTTGGAAGCCTTGTAGTGGTATGTGTCTCTTGTATGACGATGTTTGATTGTTGTGTTATGTTGGAGGTCTTGTAGTGGTATGTGCCTCTTGTATGACGAAATTTTGATTGTTGTGTAATGTTGGAAGTCTTGTAGTGGTATGTGTCCCTTGTATGACGATGTTTGAAAGTTGTGTAATGTTGGAAGTCTTGTAGTGGTATGTGTCCCTTGTATGGTGATTTTTGATAATAATGTAATGCTGGAAGTCTTGTAATGGTATGTGTCTCTTGTATGACGATGTTTGAATGTTGTGTAATGTTTGAAGTCTTGTAATGGTATGTGTCCCTTGTATGGTGATGTTTGATAATAGTGTAATCTTGGAAGTCTTGTAGTGGTATGTGTCCCTTGTATGGTGATGTTTGATAATAGTGTAATCTTGGAAGTCTTGTAGTGGTATGTGTCCCATGTATGACGATGTTTGATATTTGTGTTATGTTGAAAGTCTTGTAGTGGTATGTGTCCCTTGTATGACGATGTTTGATAGTTGTGTAATGTTGGAAGTCTTGTAGTGGTATGTGCCCCTTGTATGACAATGTTTGATTGTTGTGTAATGTTGGTAGTCTCTAAGTGGTATGTGTCTTTTGTATGGCGATTTTTGATAGTTGTGTTATGCTGGAAGTCTTGTAGTGGTATGTGTCCCTTTTATGACAATGTTTGATTGTTGTTTAATGTTGATAGTCTCTTAGCGGTATGTGTCCCTTGTATGGCGATGTTTGATAGTTGCGTAATGTTCGAAGTCTTGTAGTGGTATGTGTCCCTTGTATGATGATGTTTGATAGTTGCGTAATGTTGGTATTCTTTTAGTGGTATGTGTCCCTTGCATGGCGATGTTTGATAGTTGCGTAATGTTGGAAGTCTTTTAGTGGTATATGTCCCTTGTATTACGATGTTTGATAGTTGTGTAATGTTGGAAGTCTTGTAGTGGTATGTGCCCCTTGTATGACGATGTTTGATAGTTGTGTAATGTTGGAAGTCTTGTAGTGGTATGTGTCCCTTGTATGACGTTGTTTGATTGTTGTGTAATGTTGATAGTCTCTTAGCGGTATGTGTCCCTTGTATGGCGATGTTTGATAGTTGCGTAATGTTCGAAGTCTTGTAGTGGTATGTGTCCCTTGTATGATGATGTTTGATAGTTGCCTAATGTTGGTATTCTTTTAGTGGTATGTGTCCCTTGCATGGCGATGTTTGATAGTTGCGTAATGTTGGAAGTCTTTTAGTGGTAAATGTCCCTTGTATTACGATGTTTGATAGTTGTGTAATGTTGCAAGTCTTGTAGTGGTATGTGCCCCTTGTATGACGATGTTTGATAGTTGTGTAATGTTGGAAGTCTCGTAGCGGTATGTGTCTCTTGTATGACGATGTTTGATAGTTGGGTAAAGTTGGAAGTCTCGTAGTTGTATGTGTCCCTTGTATGACGATGTTTGATAGTTGTGTAATGTTGGATGTGTCTCTTGTATGACGATGTTTGATAGTTGTGTAAAGTTGGTAGACCCTTAGTGATATATGTCTCTTGTATGGCGATGTTTAATTGTTGTGTAATGTTGGAAGTCTTGTAGTGGTATGTGTCCCTTGTATGACGATGTTTGATAGTTGTTTAAGGTTGGTAGTCTTGTAGTGGTATGTGTCTCTGGTATGACGGTGTTTATAGTTGTGTAATGTTGGTAGTCTTGTAGTGGTATGTGTCCCTTGTATGACGATGTTTAATAGCTGTGTAATGTTGGTAGTCTTGTAGTGGTATGTGTCTCTTGTATGACGATGTTTGATAGTTGTGTAATGTTGATTGTCTTGTAGTGTTATGTGTCTCTTGTATGACGATGTTTGGTATTTGTGTAATGTTGGTAATCTTGCAGTGGTATGTGTCTCTTGTATGACGGTGTTTTATAGTCATGTATCTCTTGTTTGGCGTTGATCCTTCTTCGTGGTGAATGTACTAGGGAGCAATTAAAGATGGAAATTTACAGGAACATGAATTCTGAAGATTTACAAGTACGCTAGGTTCAACGACATTTAGAATCCAATAGTGTTTGTTTGAGTTCATTGGAGGAAAACTCTTTGAAGAATGTTTGCTTTTACATGTTTTCCGGCAATTTTGTCCCTCCTGCAGTTGAAGATCACATACGTACATTTTTATTAACACTTTTATTATGTGAACGAAATAATAAACACGTTATGAGGATTTGTTTTCCATTCTTCGAAAGCAATAATGACTTTTCCTTAATATTTTAAAGTCGCCAAACAAGACGTTCTCTCGACTGTTCATTAATTTCCTTTTTACAGACCAACGCACACACGTTTAACCATAACATATTGAAAAACATTACTCTAGCAAGTCTCCTTATGAAAGAAGAAAACAAGCTGTTACTTTTACTAGCCGGTTAGATACGAAAATGTGGTATGAAATATTTTGGCATTTTTTATCATTAAATGACCTTTAACTCCAATTATAAACATAAAAAACGTTTATCATGGTGCTCTCTCGGTGAAATAAATCACGACCTTACACTGAAATAATGATCCTCTATATATACACTCATTACAAATACAATCACATACCTAAATACCGAACTACAGTTACGCAAATTACGTTCTATTAAGTGTATTTTAAATGACTGGTGAACCGATATACATCTGATATATACATGTGATCAATGACGTCATAAATCCTACGTCGGAAGGCAATATTTTGCATCAACTGAATACTTTAAACTAATATAACTTTACTATTTAAATTTACTATTTATATTGTTTTGAATGAAACAAAGCGCAGTCTCGTTTATTTTTTATGATTTTATTACAGTTTGATTGACAGTTTTGTATCTTATAACACTTTGTTTAACCTTTTCACAAAACCGGCGCCTGACGGAGCACTGTCAAACATACGTTTGGAAACAGGTTTGTGGAATTGTTTGAGGAAACTAATCACCTAATCGAACATCGGTAATAAAACAATGCGGGACTCTTTGAGGGGCATTGTTTTAATTAAAAGTGTTATCTTTGTTTTAAGTCATCATTCGAAGCAAAATGTTGCCTTCCAACGAAGCATTTATGACGTAATTCATCACGTGATATACACCCACTGTTAAACCAATGTAAATACTTCTTTTTCCCCGCAAACACGAATGATTGAGGGAGATAACTAAACACTTGCCTTTCAGCTGCACTATCTAAATCACGTTTCAAATTTAAAAGACTAAAATGACTGAAAAAACAGGATTAGAATCAATTTCTCGGGAGACAATACAGGAGGTAAATGAAATTTTATTTTATTTCCACAAAATCATTTACTTGGAAACTTAAACATTGTAAAGATTCAATGTTAATGAAAGGAACAAGCATATAAGGACACAAGCGTTCTTAATCGATACGATTGATATTTAGTAATAAATGAATTATATATTATATTACAGGGATCATTTTTATAAACATTATTCTTGGAGGTTTCAACCTCTGGTCGTAAACATTGTTTTGAACTACGCTGAAAGGGATTAAACCACCTCTTGAGTAGCTTTCTGGCATGTGCCAGATTATGAACAGTCACTTGTAGGCATAACGTAGCGTCAATACTATCGTTATATAACAATCAAACGGTCCCGTACATTCACAATTAATCAACACATAATAATTGTATAACGCTAATATGTAATGCTTAGATATTCACATATACATATATGTTATGTACAATTATTAATCCGCCCATTTCTCCTAAAGGCAATGTGACTCATTCTAGCACACAATAAACACTCGTACATAATTTATATCGGCTCTTGAAGATAATCTTTAGTGTGCTAGATCTTGCTCATCTGCGTTGAAAGTAAAATATCTCATTTAGATACAATAATGAAAGTTTTAATATCTGGTATACACTCATACATAATTTATATCGGTCCTTAAAGATACCATTTGTGTGCTAGATCTTGCTCTTCTGTGTTGAAAGTGAGATACCTCACTTAGATACAATAAGATCGTTTTAATAACTGGTGAACACTCATACATGATTTAAATTGGTCCTTAAAGATACAATTTGTGTGCTAGATCTTGCCCGACTGCATTGAAAGTATAATACCTAACTTGAATACAGTAATAATATTTGTTAGTTTTATTATCTGATTGAATTTAAAGCAATTAAATGTGAGTTACAGAACAACAAATCAACGTTGGTAAACGACAGGACATATAACTTGATATACTCTGTAGAACCTTTTTTGCATGCCTACGGGATTATTGTCATATGAAATCAAACTGTAGAAATATGTTTGGTAGTAACTGCCATAAGCTTAATAGTGCTAACGCTTATGTACAAATGCATTTTTGGCTTTTAGCAGTAACTGGTTATCTACTTTTGATTTGCGAATTCCACTAAGTAAGTAACATACTAACTGGTTAACTAGATAAGATTTGTGTTACCATTTACCTTAAATGCATTCCAGATTCAGGCGCTAACAGAGTGAGTTAAATACTAACTGGATAACAAGTTACGATTCGTGTTACCACGTACTAAGCGAAATTCGCAAATCCTAAGTAGATAATAAGTAACACGAATTATACTAGAAGCTAAAAGTGCATTTATAGATAAGCGATAACATAGCCTAAAAGGGTAATAGGTGGCTGTTCTTGGCACTTTTACACCAATGTTTAGTCTTATGATATTTATCTTACCAAAGCAGTATCGCGTATATTAACTAGATAATAAAGTGGTTAACACGAGACAACGCTATCAGGTTATCTTACGGCAGTTAAATGCCACCATAAAGATCAAAGACAAAAGCTGCAAATACTTCATCAATAGTGAATTAACGGCCATTAATTTAACATGTTAGCAGTCTGTAATGCCTTTTTAAATGACACCATGATTATATGGGGTCACAAGCATGGACTTTCGACATTATTGCCAATGCAGCGATGTAATTGGAATCTAATTGTTACAGGTGATACCTTACGTACTCATTTACATTCGGAACTCCTCGGCCAATTTTATCGAAAACAACATCGGACGCTTTACATACTCAAAAAGTGGTACGTTTAAGTCCGCTGCAAGTAGATCGCGTAGTAATTTTATTAAGTGGGCAATAACACTTAATAAACTTAACTTTTGGGAATCTTAATTATGTTTGCTGTTTAACACTTCACTGGCAATGAATTTAAACCTAGCCCAATAAATACTTCTCTAAAGCATTACATTTAATTAATGATATAATTCAAAAATTTACAAACTACTTCAACTGATGAACCGGCATACATCCGAGATTGTTTTCGATAAAAATGACCGAGAAGTTCCGAATGACGCATTGAACGTTAGGTCGAAACCTTCTTAACCAATAGAAATGGTTCCGTTTTCCCACAAACAATGAGTGAACGAGATAAATGAGCACTTGCTTTTCAGCTGCATTATCTAAATCACGTTTCAATTTATTCAGACTAAAATGAATGAAAATACAGGATTAGAATCAATTTCTCGGGAGGCAATACAGGAGGTAAATGGAAATTTATCTTATTTCGACAAAATTATTTGCTTTGAAACTTATACATTGTAATGATTCAATGTAAATTAAAGGAATAAGCACATAGGAACCAACCATTCTTAATCGATACGATTGATTTTAGTAATGAATATATTACATATTATATTACAAGGATCATTTTTATAAACATAATTCTTGGCGGTTTTAACCTCTGATCGTAAACATGGTTTCGAACTATGCTAAAAGGGATGAAACCATCTCTTGAGTAGTTTTCAGAATGTGCCAGATTATGAACCGTCGCTTGTAGGCAAAACATAGCGTCAATACGGTTCTTTCTCTAATAATCAAACGGCCCCGTTCATTTACATTTAATCAACATATAATAATTGTAAAACGCTAATATGCAATGCTTAGATATTCACATACACATATGTGCTATATACAACTATCAATCTGTCCATTCTTCTTAAAGGCAATGTGGCTCATTCTAGCAAACAATAAACACTCATACATAATTTATACCGGCTCTTGAAGATGATTATTAGCGTGCTAGATCTTACTCTACTGCGTTGAAAGTAAAATTCTTTTCTTAGATACAATAATGATAGTTTTAGTATCTGGTATACACTCATTCATAATTTATATCGGTCCTTGAAAATACAATTTGTGTGCTAGATTTTGCCCGACTGAATTGAACGTGAAATACCTCACTTAAATAGAATACTAATACATATTAGTTTTAATATCTGATTGAATTTTAAGCAACAGAATGTGAGCTACATAACAACGAATCAACATTGGCAGACGACAAGGACATATAACTTGATATACTCTGTATAACTTCGTTTTTGCAAGCTAACGGGGTTATTGTCTAATGAATTCAAACTGTAGAAATATGATTGGTAGTAACTGCTATCAGCTTTACGGTGTTAGATTGAATGGAAATGATTGCAGAAAACTATCAATATTTGTTTAACACATTTTAAAATCATATACCACTTAGTGCTAAAAAACATTTTATTATGTAAATGTATATGACTCGTTTCTTTGGCGTATTAGAGTTGGAGAATTCTCCCATGCTATTTTCCTATAGGTTATATATCCATTCACTTCCGGAGAGTTTTGATATTTGGCATACTGTTGATTTGCCTGTTTTTAAATGATTCATCTTGAAAAAAGCTTAATTCTATTTTTAATTATATTTGTTATCTAACAGCATTTGAAACTCAATGTAATATTCCTTTCAGACAACTTTAAACTCAATATATACTATGTTTTATATCTGTATTCATTATGTGCCTGCATAAAGCCTCCTTATATACTTTGTATTTATATTTCGCTTATGTTTGTCGGAAGTAATGCGAAGGGAAATCCGTCAATCACATGTCGATGACATGCCATACTTTTAAGATACTAGTGTTAATGACTTACTTAAACTATAATTCATAAGCAGCCAATTGAATAAAACACTGATAATTTTCAATAGGTTATATTTTATTTAGTTTGTTTATTGAAATGATTTGATTGGTAAATATAAACTGCTGAATAAAACAGTCCATTAACATTTTGACGAATAAGTCTTATAACGCCTACGGCTTGCATTATTACAGTACCCAAGATGTAGGTTCATATCTGAATCAATACGGACAATTATGGCCAACAAGAGTGTAGATTTATATTAACTATATCATCCTTTTTGTTTGTAGGCTTTTCGGAAGACAAAAGAGGATATGCACTTGCCAATCGGTGAGCTTACACTGATTACAGAAGACAGGTACGAAGAAGTTCTAGAAAAGGTCCAAGAATGTTTCGTTCTCGATGAGCCACTTGGAAAAGCTGTAGGCATTAAGTGGTCCCCATTCTTAGAATCATTCTGGGTAAAGGCGCTTAAGACAGGGATATCATTGATGGTAGTTAATCCCGAAGACAACGATATCATTGGCTTCCGAATAAGTGAATACTCATTAAGAAAAGAAAAAAATGCCGGATTTGAGTACGCTGGAAGACGAGAGCCTGAAAATAATGGGTGCGTTTTTGCTTCATGCCTTGGGGAAAGCGAATTTCTACGACCACTACAATACTGATGAAGCCTTACATTTTCTTGGGCTTGGAGTCACCAGGAAATATAGAAAGCGAGGGTTTGGGACCTTGCTTATGGAAAGTGGAATAAATTTGGCCAAGAATCTCGGCATCAGCCCTTGTTATATCACAGGTGAAGGTACCTCGAACTTTTCAAAGAGGATTTATGAACGGTTAGGTTTTGACGTTTTGTCTGAAACGGCCTATGAAGATTTTGAAATCGAAGGAAAGAAAGTAATTCAGAATACTGGAGAACACAAATCGATGAAGATTTACGGGAAAGCGATTTAACATTGGGCATACAATGTGCCCCGATTGAAAGTGTCGCTTTACCAAGTATCAAATGTATTGTAATGTTTTGTTATGTAATCGGCTATATAATCTTATTGTATTTCCTCAAATAGACGGACTAGTTTTTTAAGTTCATAGACTCAATAAATGAAACATTTGTTCTCTGTTTGTTTATGATATATATACAATCTGTAGCTGGCATCAAGTGACAGGGTTTTTTCTTTAGTACCCACGGGTCCGACTAACGGACCCATTCCCAAAGCAAAATATATGTTATTATTCCCAAAAGTATAATGTTTAATGAAATTATAAACAATAAAACACATTTTGTAATACTGGCAGTATTTGTAATGATTTGAACAAACGTGTTTACATTCATCGACATTGTGTATGAGAGTGATCCCCCTTGTTTACTAATCTCAACAATGATTCCTCGGATTTATAACATTTTCTTGACTTTAATCACATTTCAAAATAAAACGTATTTACCGCAAGTAGTATTAACGAAATCGATTTAAACAACCAAAATCGATTAAAACCGACATGACATAGTCAGCGACGATTTATCGACTGAGCTCGATAATCGTTTCATCTTTAATATGTACATTTATATACTGACACTGCCACTTATGCCTCGCACCGATATATCTAACAATGTGAAAGTTGATATACATCTAACTTAAACCACGATTTTACATATTTATTTTTCTGACATATTTACGGTGTCACTAGTCATGAAGATAAAAAATCTAGCCAAAATCATAGTGAAGCAAAGGAGGAAATTCTCTGAAAATGATAATGTAAATACACGTTTAAAGAAGATCTTAACGGGAAAACAAATTAAGTAAAAGTCAGCGTTTCAAGATTATTGTACATTGGTTTTTGTGGCAGTTATTCATCATCTCGAACGTGGTATGATACATCATCCATGTCAGCTAAGATCAAGTCTCCCTTATACAAGAAGACATTTCGCTTAGTATCGCACTCCTCCACATTTTCTATAAACAACCTGCTGCTTATTTTCAGCTCGATGCATACTTGAGTTCTCTCCCCTCTTTTCTCGATAAGTTTCTCCATCTTTTTCTTTGAAGCAGCGTCGTCGTAACTATTGATAAGAATCTGAAAATGAAATGTTTCCATTAGATTCTGAACAATCGTTCTTTGGGTTGTACAAGTCATATGCACCCAACCATTGCCTCGTCCACCGTCTTATATCAACACATATCGCCCCGTTCACCTTCACACGCCCCACCTATCGACCCTTTATTTGACCTGCCAAAACCACCCCAACCATCGCCACGTTCACCTTCACCTGCCCTCACCCATCGCTCATTCCACTTTCACCTGTCCCTACCAATCATCCCGACCACTTTCACCCGCACCAAGCCATCGCCCCGTCAACCTTAACCCGCACCAACCCATCGCCCCATCCACGTTCACCCGCACCAACCATCGCCCTAACCACCTTCACCCGCCCTTATCCATCGCCACTTCCACCTTCCCTACCAGTCACCCCTTCCACCTTCACCTGTCCACTTTCAACCTGCCCTATCAATCGTCCCTGTCACCTTCACCCGCCCCAACTCATCACCCGTACCACTTTAATCCGCCCCACTCATCAATGCTTCCAACTTTACCCGCCCCCACACATCACCGCTTCCACCTTCAGCTGCCCCCACCCATTACCCCGTTAACCCTAACCACACATCGCCCAGTCAACTTTCACCCGCCCATATCCATCGCTCATTTCACATTCACCCACCCCCACTCGTCATGGCTTCCACCGTAACCCGCCAGAACCAATCGACCTGTCCACCTTAACCAGCCCCAACCCATCGCCCCGTCCACCTTCATCCACCACCACCAATCGCCCCGTCCACCTACATCTGCACCTACCCATCGCCCCGTCCACTTTCACCCCCGACAACCATCGCCCGAACCACCTTCACCCGCTACTATCCATCGCCCCTTCCACCTTTCCTACCAATCACCCCTTCCACCTTCACCTGCCCCCTCCATCGCCTAGTTCACTTACACCTACCCCTATCCATCGAACCATCCACATTCACCCATCCCTATCCATCGCCACTTCCACCTTCCCCACCAATCACCCCTTCCACCTTCACCCGCACCTTCCACCTTCACCTGCCCCTCCATCGCCCAGTCCACTTTCAACCTGCCCTATCAATCGTCCCTGTCACCTTCACCCGCCCCAACTCATCACCCGTACCACTTTCACCCGCCCCCACTCATCAATGCTTCCATCTTTACCCGCCCCCACACATCACCGCTTCCACCTTCACCTGCCCCCACCCATTACCCGGTTAACCTTAACCACACATCGCCCAGTCAACTTTCACCCGCCCCTATCCATCGCTCCTTTCACCTTCACCCTACCCCACTCATCACCGATCTGTCCACCTTAACCAGCCTCAACCCATCGCCCCGTCCACCTACATCTGCACCTACCCATCGCCCCGTCCACTTTCACCTCCTCCCACCATCGTAACTCAACCATAACCCGCCTCAAACCCATCGACCCGTCCACCTTTACCCGCCCCCACTCATCACCCCTCCCACCTTTTCCAACGCCAACACCCATCGTTCGTTCCACCTTCATCTGCCTACACCCATCGACCCCTCCACCTTCACCTTCCCCTACCTATCGCCCCGTCCACTTTCACCCGCCCTAACCATCGGCCAGTCCACCTTCACCCGCCCTAACAATCGCCCCATGTACCTTTTAATGTGTAATGATGGCAGTCTTGTAGTGGTATGTGTCTTTTGTATGACAATGTTTGATAGTTGTGTAAGGTTGGTAGTCTTGTTGTGGTATGTGTTTCTTTTATGACGATGTTTGATAATTGTGTAATGGTGATAGTCTTCTATTGGTATTTGTCTCTTGTATGACGATGTTTGATAGTTGTGTAATGTTGGTAGTCTTGTAGGGGTATGTGTTTCTTGTATGACGATGTTTGATAGTTATTCATTCACAAGACGTTCTGTCGACTGTTCATTAATGAAAGAAGGGTACAAGCTGTTAATTTTACTTTAAATATTCTACTAAAATCCGGTTAGATACAAAAATATGGCATGAAACATTTGTCATTTTGTAATTAAATGACTTTTAACTCCAATTTTTGGCATAAAAACGTTTTTTTTATCATGGTGTTCTCTCTGTGATATAAATCACGATCTTACACTGAAATAATAATCATCTATATATATACACTCATAATAGAAACAATAATTTAACAAACCTAAAAACGTTCAACAATTACGCACCGTACGTACTATTACGTTCATTTTAGATGACTGGTGAACCGATATAACTCTGATACATACATGTGATCAATTACGTCATAAATTGTTTGTCGGAAGGCAATATTTTTCTTCAACTGAATACTTTAAACAAATATAACCTTACAATTTAATCACCATTTTAAATGAAACAAAGCGCAATCGCGTTTCTTTATATTATTTCATTACAGTTTTGTTTCTGATAACATTTTGTTTAACCTTTTCACAAAACCGGCGCCTGATGGAGCACTGTCAAAACATTAGTTTGGAAACAGGTTTGTGAAAGTGTTTGAGGAAACTAATCACCTAATCAAACCCCGGTAATAAAACTATGCGGGACTCTTTGAGAGGTATTTTGCCCTTTGTTTGAATTAAAAGTGGTATCTTTGTTTTAAGTCATCATTCGAAGTAAAATATTGCCTTCCGTCGAAGCATTTATGACGTAATTCATCACGTGATATGCACAAACTGTTGAACCAATGTGAATGTTTGTTTTACTTCGCAAACATTAATGATTGAGCGAGGTAACCGAACACTTCCCTTTCAGCTGCACTATCTAAATCACGTTTCAATTTTAAAATACCAAAATGACTGAAAATACAGGATTGGAATCAATTTCTCGAGAGACAATACATGAGGTAAAATGAATTTTTATTTTATTTTCACAAAATTATTTGCTTGGAAACTTATACATTGTAAAGATTCAATGTAAATTAAAGGAATAAGCATATAAGGAGCCAAGCGTTCTTCATCGACATGATATATTTTTTAACAATAAATGAACTATAAACTGTATTAGAGGGATCATCTTTTTAAATATTACTCTTAGAGGTTTTAAAGCTCTAGTCGTTTATATTGTTTTGAACTATGCTGAAAGGGATGAAACCACCTCTTGAGTAGCTTTCATAAATGTGCCAGATTATGAACCGTCTAATGTAGGCATAACATTTCGTCAATACAGTTCGTTCTGTAACAAGCAAACGGTCCCGTTCCTTCACAATTAATCAACATATTATAATTGTAAAACGCTAATATGCAATGCTTAGATATTCACATACACATATGTGTTATGTACAATTATTAATCTGTCAATTCTTTCTAAAGGTAATATGACTCATTGTAGCTCAAAATAAACACTCATACATAATTTAAATTGGCTCTTGAAAGCTGCACTCTCACAGATATACTATTTTAACAACTTTTTTATTTTTTGTATTGCAAAGAGCAAATATTTGGGTAAACATCTTCAAACCAATGATATAAGATTGCTGACAAAAATCAGATCGTTGTTCTTCATATTTCCGTTCGAAAATTAATGTTTAATGGCTTAAAGCGTTACATAAGGTTTAAGAAAATTGCATAAAACGTCAAACGTTATTGAACTTAAATATACAAATCTGCGATCTAATTTTTGTCAGAAGATTTATATAACTGGTTTCAATTGATTTTGGCAAAAATTTGCTCGTTCCAAGACAAAAAAAAAGTTTTCAAAACGTTTAATATGTGAGAGTGCAGCTTTGAAGATAACCTTTTATAGTGTGCTAGATCTTGCTCTACTGCGTTGAAAGTGAAATACCTCACGTTAATACAATAATGGTAGTTTAACAATCTGGTATACACTCAAACATGACTTATATCGGCCCTTAAAGATACCATTTTTGTGCTAAATCTTGCTCTACTACGTTAAAAGTTAAACTTTTCATTCAGTTACAATAATAATTTATATCGGCTCTTGAAGAAAACCTTTAGTGTGCTAGATCTTGCTCTACTGCGTTGTAAGTGAACTACTTCACTTTAATACGATAATGATAGTTTTAGTATCTGGTATACACTCATACATGATTTATATCGGTCCTTGAAGATATCAATAGTATGCTTGATCTTGCCCGACTGTATTGAAAGTGAAATACCTCACTTGAATACAGTAATAATATTTGTTAGTTTTAATATCTGATTGAATTTTAAGCAATTAAATGTGAGTTACAGAACAACAAATCAGCGTTGGTAGACGACAGGACATATAACTTGATATACTCTGTAGAACCTTTTTTGAATGCCTACGGGATTAATGTCATATGAATTCAAACTGTAGAAATATGTTTGGTAGTACCTGCACGTTTTAAAATCTTATACCGCTTAGTGCTAAATTCTGATAATTATGTAAACATAAATCACTCGTTTCTATGGCGTATTCTATCGCGGCCAGGAACTGCAACCTGTTACCTTTTTATCTGTACAACGTTAACAGGTTAATCACGGTTATGATTTGCGAATTCCATCTAATAAGTAACTATAATAAGTGGGTAACTGGATGAGATGTGTGCTACCGCTTATTTATAAATGCAATTTTGGCTTTTAGCAGTAACTGGTTATCTAGTTTTGATTTGCGAATTCCACTAAGTAAGTAACATACTAACTGGTTAACTAGATAAGATTTGTGTTACCATTTACCTTCAAATGCATTCCAGATTCAGGCGCTAACAGAGTAAGTAAAATACTAACTGTATTACTAGTCACGATTTGTGTTACCACGTACTAAGTGAAATTCGCAGTCATAAGTAGATAACCAGTTGTATAAATACATTTATAGATAACTAGTAACACGAATCATACTAGAATCTAAAAGTGCATTTATAGATAAGTGATAACATAGCCTAAAAGGGTAATAGGTGGCAGTTCTGGGCACTTTTAAACCTATGTTTAGTCTTATGATATTTATATTACCAAAACAGTATCGCGTATATTAAGTGGTTAGCACGAGACAATGCTATCAGACTATCTTACGGCAGTTACATGCCACCATAAAGATCAAAAACAAAAGCTGCAAATACTTCATCAATAGTGCATTAACAGCCATTAATTTTACTTGTTAGCAGTCTACAATGCCTTTTTAAAGGACACCATGATTATATGGGGTCACAGGCATCGACTTTCGACATTATTGCCAATGCAGCGATGTAATTGCAATCTAATTGTTACAGGTGATACCTTACGTACTCATTGACATTCGGAACTCCTCGGCCAACTTTATCGAAAACAACATCGGACGCTTTACATACTCAAAAAGTGATACGTTTAAGTCCGCTGCAAATAGATCGCGTAGTAATTTATTAAGTGAGCAATAACACTTTATGACTTAAATTTAGGAATTTTAATTATGTTTGCAGTTTTACATTTCATTGGCAATGAATTTAAACTTAGCTCAATAAATACTTCTCTAAAGCACTATATTTAATTAATGATATAATTCAAAAATTTACAAACAACTTCAACTGATGAAACGGGCATCCGAGGTTGTTTTTGATAAAAATGACCGAGTAGTTCCAAATGACGCATTGAACGTTAGGTCGAAATCTTCTCAACCAATAGAAATGGTTCCGTTTTCCCACAAACAATGAGTGAACGAGATAAATGAGCACTTGCTTTTCAGCTGCATTATCTAAATCACGTTTCAATTTCTTCAGACTAAAATGAATGAAAATACAGGATTAGAATCAATTTCTCGGGAGGCAATACAGGAGGTAAATGGAAATTTATTTTATTTCGACAAAATTGTTTGCTTTGAAACTTATACATTGTAATGATTTATTGTAAATTAAAGGAATAAGCACAAAAGAACCGAGCATTCTTAATCGATACGATTGATTTTTAGTAATGAATATTTTACATATTATATCACAAGGATCATTTTTATAAACATAATTCTTGGCGGTTTTAACCTCTGATCGTAAATATTGTTTCGAACTATGCTGAAAGGGATGAAACCATCTCTTGAGTAGCTTTCAGAAATGTGCAAGATTATGAACCGTCGCTTGTAGGCAAAACATAGCGTCAATACAGTTCGTTCTTTAACAATCAAACGGTCCTGTTCATTAACATTTAATCAACATATAATAATTGTAAAATGCTAACATACAATGCTTTGATAATCACATACACATATGTGATATGTACAATTATCAATCTGTCCATTCTTCTTAAAAGCAATGTGGCTCCTTTTAGCACACAATAAACACTCATACATAATTCATACCGGCTCTTGAAGATAATTATTAGCGTGCTAGATCTTGCTCTACTGCGTTGAAAGTGAAATTCTTCTCTTAGATACAATAATGATAGTTTTAGTATCTGGTATACATTCATAATTTATATCGGTCCTTGAAAATACAATTTGTGTGCTAGATCTTGCCCGACTGCATTGAAAGTGAAATACCTCCCTTAAATACAATACTAATACATATTAGTTTTAATATCTGATTGAATTTTCGGCAACAGAATGTGAGCTACATAACAACGAATCAACATTGGCAGACGACAAGGACATATAACTGGATATACTCTGTAGAACTTTGTTTTTGTAATCTAACGGGTTATTGTCTAATGAATTCAAACTGTAGAAATATGATTGGTAGTAACTGCTATCAGCCGGAGAATTTTAATATTTGGCATACTGTTGATTTTCATGTTTTTAAATGATTCATCTTGAAATAAGCTTAATTCTAATTGTTATTATATTTGTTATCTAACAGCATTTGAAACTCAATGTAATATTCCTTTCAGACAACTTTAAACTCAATATATACTATGTTTTATATCTGTATTCATTATGTGCCTGCATAAAGCCTCCTTATACTTTGTATTTATATTTCCCTTAGGTTTGTCGGGAGTAATGTGAAGGTAGACCCGTCAATCACATGTCGATGACATGGAATAATTTTAAGATACTAGTGCTAATGACTTACTAGAACTTAAAATATAATTCGTTAGCAGCCTATTGAATAGAGCACTGAAGTTTCCACGTGTTATATTTTATTTAGTTTGTTTATTGAAATGATTGGATTGGTTAATATAAACTGCTTGATAGAACAGTCCATTAACATGGCCTACGGCTTGCATTATAACAGTACCCAAGATGTAGGTTCATATCTGAATCAATAC
Organism: Mya arenaria; assembly: GCF_026914265.1. Lineage (NCBI taxonomy): Eukaryota > Metazoa > Mollusca > Bivalvia > Myida > Myidae > Mya > Mya arenaria. Next base: position 61,271,227 of record NC_069129.1, read on the forward strand.
GGAAAATTATGGCCAACAAGAGTATAGATTTATATAAACTAAATCAACCTTATTGTTTGTAGGCATTTCGGAAGACAAAAGAGGATGTGCACTTGCCAATAGGTGAGCTTACACTGATTACAGAAGACAGGTACAAAGAAGTTCTAGAAAAGGTCCAAGAATGTTTCGTTCTCGATGAGCCAATTGGAAAAGCTGTAGGCATTAAGTGGTCCCCATTCTTGGAATCATTCTGGGTAAAGGCGCTTAAGACAGGGATATCATTGATGGTAGTTAATCCCGAAGACAACGATATCATTGGCTTCCGAATAAGTGAATACTCATTAAGAAAAGAAAAAATGCCGGATTTGAGTACGCTGGAAGACGATAGCCTGAAAATAATGGGTGCGTTCTTGCTTCATGCCTCGGGGAAAGCGAATATCTACGACCACTACAATACTGATGAAGCCGTACATTTTCTTGGTCTTGGAGTCACCAGGAAATATAGAAAGCGAGGGTTTGGGACATTGCTTATGGAAAGTGGAATAAAGTTGGCCAAGAACCTCGGCATCAGCCCGTGTTATATCACAGGTGAAGGTTCCTCGAACTTTTCAAAGAGGATTTATGAACGATTAGGTTTTGACGTTTTGTCTGAAACGGTCTATGAGGATTTTGAAATCGAAGGAAAGAAAGTAATTCAGAATACTGGAGAACACAAATCGATGAAGATTTACGGGAAAGCGATTTAACATTGGGCATACAATGTGCCCCGATTAAAAGTGTCGTTTTACCAAGTATCAAATGTATTGTAATGCTTTGTTATAAACTCGGCTATATAATCTTATTGTATTTCCTCAAATAAACGTTTTTTAAGTTCATAGACTCAATAAATCAAACATTTGATCTCTGTTGGTTTCTGACATTTATACAATCTGTAGCTGGCATCAAGTGTCTGAGTGAGATGTAAGTAGTTTGACGGCATACAGTTACATACTGGTCCATGGCCATTCAGTGAATGACAGAAGCGGGCGTATAAACTCATTTATACTCGCACTCGGGCCTTGACCATTCGGCGAGTGCTGAGTTAAGATTTTTAGTCATTTTTGATTTTTGGAGCATAGTGCACAGACAGAATGTAACCCTGGCTAGAGCTACCCTGGTTCTTTAACGTGCACCAGTGTACGGCACTGTCACATGGGACCCCCATTTAATGTCACTCCCGGAAGACGATTTGTATTTTTTAGTTATGCGACGGGGAATCGAACCTGCGACCTCTGGATTGATAGTCAAGTGTCTTTCTACTCCTCGGATCCGCCACAAGACAGAAGCTTGCTAACATGTTACTTAAGGATGGTAAAACGTTTTGTTTTTTTTCAGGTTTGAGCACGTCGACATTTTGCAGTTAACATAGGCGTTCATGTTTGTTTCTTATTTCAGCCTACCAACCGTAGATGACAGTTTCGGTCAAGGATTGTAGAACTTTTTTAAATATATATATATTATACCTAGCGCAACGTAAACAATATATCAAGTTTGCAATTAACATTGCGGCTACATAGGAATAGGCATTCATGTATCATTCTTATTGCAGCTTACAAACCATAGGTGACATTATCGGATAGTTGTGGTGAACAATTGTTTTTTTATAAATGTATAATTGTATATAGACTAGTGTTTGAAAATTGGACTCCATATGCTATCGATAAAAGAATCAAATCGGACTAAGCATTTCGATTTACTAACGGACAATGATCGAAAGTACGTAATATCATTTCGGAATACATTTTTAAACAAAGTATCATCATGGCCAATTAAATGAAGAAGGTTTTATGAAATTATAAACAATAAAACGCATTTTGTAATACTGAGAGTTTTTGTAAAGATTTGAGCAAACGTGTTTACATTCATCGGCATTGTGTATGAGAGTGATCCCCCTTGTTTACTAATTTCAACAAGATTCCTCGGATTTCAAACATTAACTAGACTTGAATCACATTACAAAATAAAACGTATTTACCGGAAGTTATATTAACGAAATCGGTTTGGACAACCAATATCGATTAAAACCGACATGACATAGTCAGCGACGATTTATCGACTGAGTTCGATAATCGTTTCATCCTTCGTATAAAGCATTTATGTACTGACACTGTCACTTATGCCTCATACCGATATATCTAACAATGTGAAAGTTGATATACATCTAACTTAAACCACGATTTTACATATTTATTTTTCTGATATATTTACGGTGTCACTAGTTATGAAGATAAAAAAGTCTAGCCAAAATCATAGGGAAGCAAAGGAGGAAATTCTCTGAAAATTGATTATGTAGATACACATTTTAAGAAGATCTTAACGGGAAAACAAATTAAAGTAAAAAGTCATCGTTTCACGAGTGTTATACATTAGTTTTTCTGCGGAGGCAGTTATTCATCATCTCGAACGTGGTATGAGACATCATCCATGTCAGCTAAGATCAAGTCTCCCTTATACAAGAAGACATTTCGCTTAGTATCGCACTCCTCCACATTTTCTTTAAACAACCTGCTGCTTATTTTCAGCTCGATGCATACTTGAGTTCTCTCCCCTCTTTTCTCGATAAGTTTTTTCATCTGTTTCTTTGAAGCAGCATCGTCATAATTATTGATAAGAATCTGAAAATGAAATGTTTACATTAGATTCTGAACAATCGTCCTTTGGTTGTTCAAGTCACCTGCACCCAACCATCGCCCCGTCCACCGTCACACAAGAACACATATCGCATCGTTCACCTTCACACGCCCACCCATCGACCCTTCCATTTTAACCTGCCAAAACCATCCCCAACCATCGCCACGTACACCTTCACCTGTCCCTGTCGGCTGTCAGACTTTTCAACCCCAAGACTTTTCAACCCCTTTGTCATTTGTGAAATCAAAGACTTTTCAACCCCTTTGTCATTTCAACCCCTAAAAGTGCTAAGACTTTTCAACCCTCCCTAAAAAAAGAATGTTCAACCCCTAATAAACGAAGACATTTCAACCCCTTAATTTCTCACCTTTTTTAGAAAATAACTACAACAGTAAAAAAAATATTTTGACATTTCTTTTAAAAATCAAGAATATATTAAGAATAAAAATATAACACGACAGGAAATATGTTATACATACAAAATAAACATACTTGAAACACATGATAATACAATAATTCATAAAATATTTACATTGAAATACATATAAAAAAAATGATTAACTTTCCATTTAGCTATTTAGTCGCTTAGCCATAAATCTTCCCTATCTCCCTGGGAAATCCTCACGCAATATATCATGTGCATGGTACTGCTCCCTGAATGAATTTAAACAACATATCTTTTTCTTTAAGTTTTTTTTAAACGTTTTTTTTAAAACATATTTTGTCATCGATAAAAAATACAATAAAAAGAGTTGAACTTCAAAAATTTTTCTTCAAAATATCTAGATTTAGCAGACGAAGTTTAAGAAATACAAAAGTAAACATTGAGTTCAAAGTTGTTAGGAATGTGTTATATATTGAGTTTCAAATGATGTCAAATTACAAATAGAATAACATAGAATTACAATTTGATATGTCAAGCCAAGATGAAACCTTTTTTAAACAGTGAATAAACAACATTATTGGCATAATATAAAAACTCTCCGGAAGAGAATAAACATTTTTTATCATAAGTGCTAAATGCTTTGATAAATCTATTTTAATAATAATTTGTTAAATTTCTTGCAAAAAAACAATGAACAAGACAACACCTAGCTGACAAATAATAATAGGGGTTGAAAAGTCTTTAATATAGGGGTTGAAAAGTCTTCAATATGGCTATTAAAATATTTCAACTAGGGGTTGAAAAGTCTTTGATTTAGGGGTTGAAAAGTCCAAACAGGTAGGGGTTGAAAAGTCTTTAAAATATGGGTTGAAAAGTCTTTAAAATAGGGGTTGAAAAGTCTAAGGGTTGAAAAGTATTCGTTTTGAGAAGGGGTTTAAAAGTCTTGGGGTTGAAAAGTCCTGCTCCCCTATCCACCGCCACATCCTCCTCCCCCACAAATCACCCCTTCCACCTTCACCCGCCCCTTCCACCTTCACCTGCCCCCTCCATCGACTAGTCATCTTTCACCCTCCCCTATCAATCGTCCCTGTCACCTTCATCTGCCCCCACTCATCACCCCTACCATTTTCTCCCGCCCCGCCACACATCACCGCTTTCACCTTCACCTGACCCCAGCCATCACTCCGTTAACCTTCACATACTCCCACCCATCGCCCAGTCAACTTTCACCCGCCCCTTTTCATCGCCTCTTTCACCTTCACCCATCCCCACTCATTACCGTTTCCACCTTAACCCGCCAGAACCAATCGCCCTGTCCACCTTAACAAGACCCAACCCATCATCCCGTCCACCTTCATTCACCCTAACCAATGGCCCTGTTCACCTTCATCTGCACCTACCGATCGCCACGTACACTTTCACCTGCTCCCACAATCGCAACTCAACCTTAACCGGTCTCAAACCCACCCACCCGTTCACCTCTACCCGCCCCATTCATCACCCCTACCAATTTTACCCGCCCCCACTCATCACTTCTTCCACCTTAACCCGTCCCCATACATCACCGCTTCCACCTTTACCTGCCCCACCCATCGCCCCGTCCAACTTAACCTGCCCCCACCATCGCAACTCAACTATAACCCGAACCAACCCATCGACCCGTCCATCTTCACCCGCCCCCTCTCATCACCTCTACAACTGTCACCCGCCCCCACACATCACCGCTTCACTTGCCTCGAACCATCACCCCGTCCACATTCACCTGCCCCTAACCATCGCCCCATCCATTTTCACATGCCCTAATCATCGCCCCATCCACCTCACTTGGCCCTAACCATCGCCCCATCCACATTCACATGTCCTAACCATCGCCCCATCCACCTCAACTGGCCCTAACCATCGCCTCGTCCACCTTAACCAGCCCCGACCATCGCCCCGTCCACCTTCACCTTCCCCCCCCACCATCGCAATTCAACCATAACCCGCCTCCAACCCATCGACCCGTCTACCTTCACCCCCCCCCTTTCTCATCAACCCTATCACTTTCAACCGCCCCAACCCATCATCGCTTCCACCTTCACCCGCCCCTACACATCTCCGCTTCCAGATTTACCCGCCCGCTCTCATCACCCCTACCACTTTCTACCACCCACCAATCGCCCCGTCCACCTTAACCTGCCCCCACCCATCGCCCATCCACCTTCACCTGCCCCCACCATCGCAACTCAACCATAAACCGCCTTCAACCCATCGACCCGTCCATCTTCACCCGCCCCCACTCATCATCGCTTCCACCTTTACCCGCCCCAACACATCACCGCTTCCACATTCACCTGCCCCCACCCATCGCCCCGTCCAACTTCACCTGCCCCGAACCATCAACCCGTCCACCTTCACCTGCCCCGAACCATCACCCCGTCCACCTTCACCTGCCCCGAACCATCACTCCGTCCACCTTCACCTGCCTCGAACCATCACCCCATCCACCTTCACATGCCCTAACCATCGCCCCATCCACCTCACCTGGCCCTAACTATCGCCCCGTCCACCTTCACCTGCCCCCATCCATCGCAACTCAACCATAACCTGCCCCTAACCCATCGACACGTCCATCTTCACCCGCCCCCTCTCATCACACCTACCACTTTCACCCGCCCCCACTCATCACCGCTTCCACCTTTACCCGCCCCCACACATCACCGCTTCCACATTCACCTGCCCCCTACGATCGCCCCGTCCACCTTCACCTGACCCACCATCACCCCGTCCACCTTCATCTGCCCCGAACAATCACCCCGTCCACCTTCACCTGCGCCCACCATCGCCCCATCCACCTTCACCCGTCCCCTCTCATCACCCCTACCTCTTTCACCCGCCCCCACTCATCACCGCTTCCACCTTTACACGCCCCCACACATCACTGCTCCAACATTCACCTGGCCTGAACCATCACCCTGTCCACCTTATCCTGCGCCAACTATTGCCCCATCCACCTTCACCTGCGCCCACCATCGCCCCATCCACCTCACCTGGCCCCACCATCACCCCATCCACCTTTACCTGCCACCCATCATCGCCCTGTCCACCTCCATCTGCCTCAACCATCGCCCCGTCCATCTTCATCTGCCCCAACTCATCGCCCAGTTCACCATCACCTTCCACTTCCTATCACCCCATTCATCTTTACCCGCCCTATCCATCGCCCCATCCACCTTCACCTTCCCCTACCTATCGCCCCGTCCACTTTCACACGCCAACAACAATCGTTCCTTCCACCTTAACCCACCAAAACCAATATCCCCGTCCAACTTCAATCGCCCTAGACCATTACCCTGTCCAACTTCAACCACCCTGATCCATCGCCCCGTTAACCTTCAGACGCCCTGATCCATCGCCCCGTCAACCTTAAACCGCCCAAACCAATCGCCCCTTCCACCTTCAAATGCCCCCACCATCGCCCCTTCTACCTTCACCCGCCCCCACCCATCGCCTAGTCAAATTTTATCCACCCCAATCCATCACCCCTTACACCTTCACCCGCCCCCACCAATCACCCCTTTAACCTCCGACGTCCCTTCAACCTTCACCTGCCACCTCCATTGCCCAGTCAACGTTCACTCGCCCCTATCCATTGCCCCTTTCACCTTTACCCGCCCCACTTATCACCTCTTCCACTTTCACACGCTCCGACCCATCACCGCTCCCATCTCGCCCGCCCGACAACATTCACCTGTCCAACCCATCGCCACGTCAACCTTGCCTCGTCCACCTTCACCCGCCCCAACAATCGCCCCGTCAACCTTCACCTGCAAAACCCATCGCCCCGTCCACCTTGCCCCGTCCACCTTCACCCGCCCCTACCTACGCCCCGTCCACCTTCACCTGCCAAAACCCATGGACCCTTCCACCTTAACCCACCCAAACCCATCGCCCCGTCCACCTGTACCCGTCACAACCCCTTGCCGCATCCACCTTTACCCGCCCTAACCATCGCCGCATCAACCTTAACCCGCCCCAACCCATCGCCCCGTTCACCTTCACCAGCCCCAAACATCACCGCACTTACCTTCACCTGCCCACACCATCGACCCGTCCACCTTCACCCGACCCAACACATCACGTCATCCTCCATAACGTGCCCCAACCAATCGCCCAGTCCACCTCCACCCGCCCCAACTATCGCCCCATCCACCTTCACCTGCCATCCACCATCGCCCCGTCCACCTTCACCCCATCCACCGTCACCTGCCCCCACCATCGCCCCGTCCACCTTCACCCGCCCGATCCATCGTCCCATCCACCTTCACCCGCCCCGACCATCGCCCCATCCACTTCACCTGCCCTAACCACCGCCCCATCGACCTTAACCCGCCCCAACCCATCGCCCCGTCCACCTTTACCAGCCCCAACCATCGCCCCATCCACCTTCACCTGCCTCCATCATCGCCCCATCCCATTAACCCGCCGCAACCCAATAACCCGTCAACCTCCACCTGCCCCCACCCATCGTTCTTTCCACCTTCACCTGCCTCACCATCGCCCCGTCTTCTTTCACCCACCCAAATCCATCTCCCAGTCCAACTTCATCCGCCCTAAACCATCACCCGCCCTCCTTCACCCGCCCTAGCCAATCGCCTCTTCCATCCTCAACCGCCCAAACTCATCGCCGCGTCCACCTTAACCCGCTTCACCCATCAACCATTTCACTTTTGCCCGCCCCAACAATCGCCGATTCCACCTATACCCGCCTCCACCCATCACTCCTTCACCAGCCCTCATCCATCGCCCCGTCAATCTTCACCCGCCCCATCCATCGTCCCTTCCACCTTCACCCGCCCCGATCCATCGCCCCTTCCACCTTAAACCGCCCCACTCCATCGCCTCTTCCACCTTAAACCGCCCCCACCTATTACCCCTTTCACATTCAGCCGTTACCATTCCGTCCACCTTCACCCGCCCCCACCAATCTTTTCTTTAGTAGCATGGTGGACTTGTCATTTAAATTGATCTTTGCATTATAGGATTCATGAAATTGGTAAATTCAATGACTGCTCTCCTAACACTTAAGCAACTCTAAGCAAGTATATCAGTTTTGCAAATATGCAAATAAATACAAAACTCTACTGCAATCATTTACACGTTATTAAAACAACAGTGATTTTAAGAACATGCTAATATATACGAGGGTCAATCGTAAACTTCCCGGACTGTCCTTATTAAATTCGATTTTTTTTATTTAATCGTGTTAATACTCAGTGATATTAAAAACACACATTAAAGTCAGGTAATCAAAAACTTTGATTAATTTTGATGGATATAAATAAATATTTTATTTAAATAAATCAGTAATGTAACTGGTGAAAACTTACGGAAAATATTGACGTCAGATCCGTTATAACAATTGAGAAATCGGTAATTGAATATCGCTACCTCGCAACATTTGCAATTGAAAAAACACCGACGTCATTCCGTACGGAGCAACGTTGTGTGAAGTTTTGTGCAAGTGCAGGAATAACTCATACAGAAACGTTTAAGTTTATAGAAAACGACCCTAATAATTTAAGGGCCGAGGATACGATGACAATTAACTTCCTTGGATATGAGCGTCTACAGCATCCTTCATATATATTCAGTCCAAACCTGGCTTCCATGGGTTTCACGATGTTCCCTAGGTTAAAAGGTGAGCTTCGAGGCTGGCAGTTCGAACCACATACAGGAACTGGCGATTGCTGCACGATGGCACAATCGGGGATACGACCCGGTGTGATTCAGGGTTGTTTTTGATAAGTGGGCAAAAAGACATCGAAAATGTGTCCGTGCGTGCGGCGAATATTTTGGAAAGGCTTAACGTTACGTCGCGTTAGTTTTGCTATGCAAAGTGCTCTGTGTTGTTCATGGTTATGTGTAAAAGGGTGATGCTATTTTATTATATGTTGTTTGTTTCCTGTAAAATTTGCAACACCACTTTCAAATACATGTGTCTACTGTACAGTTGTATTAGTTTGGTTCTAAACTAAACAGTTTCGATATCATAAGCATAGTCCGGGAACTTTACGACTGACTCTCGTATATCATGCCTCCTACATAAATGACCCAACGCCATTGGTCCAAGACTGGTCACGCAGTGACCCAATATTTTTCCATATTGGGTCACCAATTTTATATCGTACTAAAATGGCGTCTATTTTTCGATTCCGATAAATACTATGATGAATTAATGAAACACTTAAACATGTACAGGTTAAACAGGTTGACGACGTGATAAAAACGTTTTGGGGTTTTCGACGTGATATATACGTTGCAAATGAAACCATATACGGGTTCGAGATTTGCTCTCGCCCGATATGGTTTCCTTTGCTCCGTATATCCCATATCGGGCCACCTACTAACCCCGTTACTTATATAATATATATTTCATCTGTTATCATAATGAAAGTCATATTGACGTACCTCTTTTACGGAAGCATATTGGTTTATTTCAGTCAGGTAGACCCCCGGTCCAAACCTCGCGTGTTTTGGATCGGTAGACTTGTTAATCTGCCCACTTATTAATATGTGCAAAGTCGACTCAAGGTCGGTGTGGTGATATAAAACTGTAAAGGAAAATAATCGTTCGACTTTTATAATTAACCATGATTAGGATAAACCTGATTCAGAATAATTTAAAAGATATATGCTTAACTTAGAACAGTTATGTTTATGACTTTCGATAAGGTGAACACTAAATCAGACTTACCTTTCGGCATCACGTTTTAGGCTTTCGTTTGAAACGTCAAATCGAAACTAGGATTTTTTGGGAAATAACCGGAAAACATGTTTTGTTTGGTTTTTCGAAATTCAATATTCAGAAAATGTAAAAGTCACGCGAGTTGTATACATGTCTACATTGTCAAGGTTTATTGTACAATCTTTACATACATAACATTTGATACGAGGTGCATAATTCATAAAACATACACAAATAAAAAGGGGTCAATCTGTGAAAGTACTAAGAAGAAAAAGAACAGTACAATTTATCTTCTAGAGTAAACTTAGACTTGTACTTCAAATATGTTAATACAAGTTTGTAACGTTTAATATTAAAACTGAGTGTTAAACTAGCATGGTGTATTTTGTAAAATAATCCACTACAATCTTAAAAAAAGATCGCTAAATTTATCTATTTATTTTCAGCTGTCGCTTTTAATTTACGGTAGCTGTTGATTTTTTGCATCAACAAAATGATAAAATTTAAATAATGGAAATTTTCACCGACTCAACTTATCTTTATTTCCGCCACACGTGGTGATAATCAAATTATATACAAATATAAATTGAATAGAAATGAAAGCACTGCCTCAAAAACTTTTGCGAGTCAGCTAATATTCAGGAATTATGAGTGAAAGGAAGAATTATTTTTTTTCGCCCATTGGTTCTAAATCAAAGACAGGGCTGACGTCAAGTTGCCTAACGTCAGCGGTAAACAACATATCCCAGTCATGTATACAACATTTATAGATGCTGTGTATTTCTATGTAAGTAAAACCTTTATCACAGTTGCATCTTCATTGAATACAGTTCGTTGGTATTTGGACCAGATCTTAACATTAACATTCGGATGTGTTTGAAACAGTTACACCAAAAGTTCATTATTTTTTTTCCTTATCGTTAAACAATGACATATTTCCATTTAAGAAAACTTTAACAGTATTTCCTCACCCATTCGGAAGATATGATATACGATATCCATCATACGTTGGAGGTTAAGCGGGACAACACTATCAGAGCTATGTCGTCTGTGGATGAAGGGTTGCCGGCCTTTGTTGATTGTATGGTGCAGCCAAGGTTACTGTTTTCAACATCTTTAAGGAGTTGGTTCACGTACATTAAAAAAAAACACGGGAAGGACACCCCGTTAGCGGACTGATTTCTGTTTATTTATGTTCTTTTAGGTATAACCGTTTACTTCCACTATATGATAAATCAAGATATAAATACATTAGTGTTCATAAGGCTCTTCCAACTTCCAACCCAAATCGTCTGATGTCGACAATGGGTGAACATAATACTATATACGGACATTTCATGTTATGATATTGTTTAATAACAAATATACAAGCTAACCTATTTTGATCTTTTGTACTGATTAGAAGAAAGCTATCAAATACTTTGGTATCATATTTACTGGCATGAAATCTCAGCTAACAAATAACCGAGTGTGATTTTGTGAAATGGCAAAAAGCTAAACTTGTCAAAGACTTATTGGAACCCTGTGTTTTTTTAATAGCTCGGCTAATTAACAAAAAAGGTTACACATGGGTTTTAACAAAACGGGCAGTTTAACGGCTCGCTTTATGCCAATAAGCACATATTACCAATAACCAATCAAGATCCTGTTTAGAATTATTGCTTAATATATTTCTTTCTAAAATAATAAAAAAATTGACACACAGGAGACAAAGTGAAAGTCATTTTCAATATCATTGAACTTAGAGCAAAAACGATATCTTCAAACAATAATATTTCTAGCGTTTTTACCGGTCTAATTATGATGTGGGTGCACAGAGAGTAGCGGTATTCAAAAGAAAGATCGTAAACTTTTGGGTAAAATGTCTAATTTTCGAGACTTGTCATAAAGTTATACATACTTTCTAAAATACGATACCAGTTATGTTTAAACGCATCATGTATTTAACATTTGAAAACTGTAATAAATCTATTAACATCAATAATATCATTATAAACATAACTAAAGCCAAAGTCAATCAATATCTTTTTAATGGTATACACCTAATTATGACAACCTTGGTCATAATCATTCTTAGCTTGCGTCTATATAGTTTTGATAATAATACTACAAGCGATAGCAACCTTAAACCTATATACAGTGAAATTGCGTTCCCTCAAACAAGCGATCGTTCGAGAACCGGCGTTCCCTCAAGGTCGGAGCTTGGTCCCGAACTTTTTTCCTTCTATTTTCATATAAAATATATCCACGCTGCATCGAAACCTAATTATGTCGAGCAGTCGAGCAATATCCTCGGTCCCAAGTACACAAATCGTGCACAAAAGCTTATGGGTCCCTCGAGGACATAATTTCACACTTTTTCCCGAACGCGTGTTCCAAAATAAACAAACAATTGCTAGGTGTTAATATTTTCGCAAGTTGTAAAAATTGCAATGACACTTGAAAGGCAATTTGATAAGGTGTGAAAACCGTTTTTCACTGTTAACGCATGACCGATATAAGTTGATATGGGCATTTGAGAGGATAATTATGAGAAGTTAATGATCAGAAGTTAACGCTTTAGATGTGGTCAGAAGGTTCTTTGAAATCACTGCCGATGCTGACCGTGATCTTCAGACGCTCTGTACGCTGTCACGTCACATTACGATTGAACAGTTTCGCGAAACCGACAATCAACAATCCTTGATTTTGCGAAACTTAAATCTGACTAATGCCACAATATATACTGTCATTCAAATGTTGCTTGTTACGAAAATGTGCTTTTTTGTTAAAATAAACATTTCTATTTATTCATTTATTGTTTTTTTTCTTTTGCGTTTTACATTTAGTTTGCGTCAACCTTTGAACATATTAGCGATTTCCACAACGCAACACATAATCGGTGTCTTAGTAAACAGTCTGTTTGACGACTTCAAACTTAAAATACACTGAAAGATATTTCATATCAAAATGGAAAATTGAAAATCGGGTCGTTCGAAACATCGGTTCCCTTGAGATTTTGGCTCGGTCCCTGGAGACCTCGAGCGATCGCAGTTTTACTGTAACAATGTACGCACATATGTTTGAATATATAACGGGTATCTTCCTAATCCACCATAATCAGTGACATTGCCAGTGTTTTTTTACTCTTACTAATATTTGACAAAATTTCAAATGTATTCTTTCTGTCTCCTTAGATTTGGTGTACCCCAAACCTCTGCCGAATAGTTTATGATAGAACCCACGAATGCGTCAATAACTGACACAATAATTTTGATTTGTTTTGAGTCATACTCTTGACATTTACAAAATAAAACATTTATTGGCTTAAAGGCTGTACCATTCAAATGTTAATGGTTAAAAGTAAGAGTGCCAGTATATTTAAACACAACACTTAAATAGTTTAAGTGTTTAACAACGCAAATGTCATGGTCATTATAAATCCGCCTTTCATTGGGAAATAACCTGCCTCTCTTACGAAACACCATGAATTTGGGTTTATCAGTATTAACTTTTAAAAAAGTGCTGCAGTAATTTGCTAAATTATCCAAAAAGGATGTCATCAGCAATTAATAATAATAATAACATCAATACCATATCAGCTATCTTTTACGAGATATGACCATTGATTCTGATTTTGATGGATTGAACTTAACGAGCCATTTGTCGGCCCAGAGAGATATTTTGTTAATATCATTCTGTAGTTTTAAAGCTGTAGACTGAGGGGAGTCGACAATAACAAAGAGACTCGTATCATCCACAAAAAGGTTTATATTTCAATCAACCTCCTTAACAATATCATTGATGTATACGAGGAACAAAAGAGGACCTAGCATTGATCCCTGTGGGACTCCAGCTTTAATCTCAGATAATGAGGAAGTAGCTCCTGGAATTACAACGCGCTGAGACCTATTTCCTAAGTAATTGGAAAACCAAGACAGTATACGACCAGAAAGTCCTGCTAGTTCAAGTTTGTACAATAGACCACGATGCCAAACCTTATCAAAGGCTTTACTTATATCGAAAAAGACAACTCTTATTTCAAGACCATCGTCGAGAGCTTGACAAAATGTATTATAGAGATAAGTTAACTGGTTAACAGTAGAGTCACCGGGCATAAAACCTGATTGGAAACTGGTAAAGAAGTGTGAATCACGAAGAAAATTAATTACATGTTTAAATACAATTCTTTCAAAGACTTTTTCCATTGTATTAAGAAGAGAGATTGGGCGATAGTTAGAGGGGTTTGAAGGATCACCTTTTTTGAAGACGGCGCAGACATTTGAACATTTCCATTCTAATGGCATAACCGATGAATTAAGCGAAACATTAAACAATTCACATAAAGGTTGGCTAAGTTGGACAGATGCTTCACGTAGGATACGATTATTAATGCCATCTGGGCCCGATGCTTTACCTGTCTTGAGACAATTAATTGCATCCTCAACCTCAGATGGTAAAATGATTAAGGATTCTAGTTTTCCTTGTTCAGCTCTAATTTCGTGTTGGGGAACAGCTTGACTAGAGTCGTCAACGTATGTTTGGCGGACAAAAAAGTCATTGAGAGTATCCGCCTTATGTTGTTCATCCGTAACAAGTTCACCATCAAGTGGATTGACTAGTGACGGAATGCCCCTTGATGTTGTCGGAGTGATGAATGATTTTAAAGTTTTCCACCAGTCCTTTGAACTGAGCTCACTGGATTTGAGATTCGAAGCAAGTTTATCAAAATAAAGTGATTTAGAACTACGGACGAGAGCAACTACTTCGTTTCGCAAGCTGCGGAACCTTGTCCAATGTGTCGGAGTATTTGAGCGTTTAGCTTTTCTAAAGGCACGTTTTCGTTGCCGGATTTTTAATTTAATGCTAGCGTTCATCCAAGGAGGTTCATTTGGATAAATATTTACTACCTTGTTTGGAATACAACTGCCGGCAATATCAGTAATAGTTCGTGTTAGATTAGAGGTAAACAGATCTATATTAGCATTTCTAACAGTTGTCCAATCAGTATCCGAAAGCTTCTGTCGTAATTGTACATAATTGCCAATATCATTTTTCCATACTTTACGACGAGAGAACTTCTGTACTGATTTTTGGTATCTAAAAATTCCAAATACAGGGCAATGAAATCGAATGATTTGCTCGAGAAAAGGCTCACCAACACCACTATGGACAAGAGAGTTTGAGTTAGAGACGAATAAGAGGTCAATAATTGAGGACGAATGCTCAGTTAAATGTGTTGGTTCTGAGATACATTGCTCAAAGCCAAACTGTTGTGACAGAGAATGAATCTTACGCCCTGAATTATTAACTTGAATGTTAAGATTGAAATCACCTGTCACAATAATATCATCAATACCGCTTTCTCTCGCAAAACCTATTGAGTTTTCAATGTTATTAAAGTAGTTGTTACCTGAATTAGGAGGGCGATAAAAGACACCAAGCAGAATACGCTTAGTTGTGCGGATCTTAATTTCCAACCAAAGACACTCGATATCATTTAATTCTAAATCGTTTCTTCTTTTAAAATTGATACCTTCTTTGATATAAGTGGCAACACCACCATACGAATCAACACAACGATCTCGCCGGGCCGACCGAGAAAATCCAGGAATAAGAATTTGGTCATCTAATATTGAAGAAGCTAACCACGTTTCCGAAAAGGTAAGAATATCAAAGGAGGCTAGCTCAGTTGTAAGTAAATCCAATTTCGGTAAAAGACTTTGAATATTGTAGTGTATAAGGGACAGGTAGTTTGGACTGCACAAGAAATTCGAGATATTAAGAGAACTTTCACCATTCAAGCTGACAGTGGATGAATTGTGACCTGAACTGGGACCAGGATTTGGGTGAATATCTCCGGACAATAAAATAATATTGTATAACCAAGCTAGTATAACCGTGGAAAATAAAAATTCCGTTATTTTTTTCGCAAAACAAGCATTATTACGATACGTTTCACTTGGAAGATAAGAGCGGGCTCCATCGGGCATAGACAAGTGAATGTTGTTCGAACGAGCAATATTTAACTTGACTGAGTAGCTGCTATGACTATTTTGAACTATAACTAATGCGAAAAATATTGTCAAAAATAATGGGAATTGAACATATAGACAGTACTTAGGCATGACAATTATTGATGGTATATTACGAGCAGTCAAGATATGCGCAAAAGTAAAAACAAATGCATTTCTACGATTGTCATGCCTCTCAAAACTATACTGTAAATTTTCAGCTGAACAAAAAAGACATGGTTCGACTCTAACCACCAAATAACACAGATACTGTGAGAGAGAAGAGAGAGAAAAGAAAACAGTAATAAATGCAATTCAAAAATATGCATTGGGGAAGCGTTCTTGCAGAACGATGATTAAAAATTTTTTTTATCTGTTTTAAATGAGATCGAAAATATTATTATTATAGCTGCACAATTGACCGGTAAAGTGGTTATTCAACTAGAAGAAAAAAACAACAACAGGAAAACATATTAGATGCAAAAAAAAAGAGAAAAGTGTTTAACACCTACAGACCAATGAACTTATTGCTGTAATAGTAATTCATATTTTCATCGAAGAGTTTAAACTGTGTTCTTAAGGAATTGAACATAAATTTACACTAAATCAATCGTATGTACAAGTTGATAGCATAAATATAAACATGTCAGTTTGTACAGAGACACAAAGGATACCTAAACACTTTAAGTCATAACCTATTTAACATATTTACTTGAAAGATCCTCAGTTTACTTAAAATTGAAATAGATGTTGTTCAAACGAGATATATAAGTAAAATCAAGTAATCATCAATAGTACAGTACAGTACATATATATACACACTATGAAGAAGCCGTAACTATTACGAGTATCCGTGAAGTATCGCATAGGTTTCTATCTATATGACAAAACAGGTAGTATGCTATGTATGAGGACAAATGAATTGAGATATTTTTATAAATGTTTACATTAAAGCATAAACATGAATATTGTATACAACTTGACAGACACTGGCACACTCACATGTATATACATACTTATACATAGTTACGCAATACAACACGCAGTACCATTAATGAGTAAATAACCTATAGTCAGATAACCTTAAGTTTAAAAGGACTTTAACAATTTTTAATGAAAAGGTTTTACACAAGTTTAATTGTGAATAATGAGTGACTAAACATCGCGTTTTAAGTGAAAATAAATAAATGATAATTTAAAAAATAGATATAAATAAATTTAACCCAATTTTAGCATAGATACTATCTTAAAGATTAACAAAACCGATTCAACATGCTATACTAAATCGACAGGTATGAATTAAGGCACAGGTAAATAGTATATGCACAATAAATTCATCAAAGCGAGACAGACATACTCGTACACCACAATGAAAAGGATTAAAGAGTATCGATGTAAGTGGTCATTTTACTGAGATACACTGGTCACCAATAAAAGCGTCACACTTAGTACAGAAGCTTATTGAGGTCGTCTTCTGTACTCACACGGTGAACAAAACTGCTTCCAGGCATTTTGATTAAAATTGTTCCATCGTGAGTCCAAGTACTGAGTATACGTTTGGATTTGACTTGTTGCCTAGCCAGAAAAAGAAGTCGCGAGCGCTCCCTCGTTAGATCTTCGTTGACGAAGATGTTCTTGTAGCCCTTGTCCTTTGCAAGTGCACGAGATTTGTATAAGCGTTCTCGAGCTCTGTATGTGGCAAACTTGACTTTAAAAGAGAGACAAGTATCAAGTGTATTTGATGTACTCCATAAATCAGACATTATTTATGTCCTCGTTTCTCATATATATGCACAATGGGTAGCTGAATCGAGCTTCATACTGATCCAAGGCCGTGCAGTAAATGACAGCATCCTGCTCACAATTAACTAACATTTGACTGAAGTACCTGTTTGACTACACACGCTTATTAATCTTATCAAAATGTCAGTGTCGGTATGTTTTATAACAGAATGAAGAAAGTTCTTTCGATAAGAGCTAACTGCATTTGTTTTGTACATTTACCATAGTCACTTAGCAGTGCAACATATACATTCTATATATTTTGCAATTGACATTGCCGTAACATGTACATTCATGAACAGTGCAGACCAGAAAATTTTGACTACATAGCCTTTCGTCATACAAACAAAGTAATATAGAATTAAAGCGATATTTTAATGCGAAATGTAATAATTGAATGAATAAAACATATAAATAACATTTATATGATATTTGCCTTATTTATACAAATATTTTAAACATTCAAAATGACTAATGATGGTTATTACTTATTTACCTAATTTGTTCTCAATTATATTGCGCAAAAATAAAGTAGAAGTCTTGTGTAATACTTACTTATTATCGTTTGAAGTAGTTAAATAAGCTTACACATATTAGAATTTTGCCCGTTAAAACTAAAATAACCACGACATCAGCGTATAAAAACAATAGCTGTATTGAGGTTATCTGAGTAGCAACCAAAGTGCCAGAGTTGTACTCGCACAGTGACACACATGTTCTTTATATTTTTTAACATTGTACCACATATACTAATCTGTTTATAGATCTTGTGCCACAGTCCGTTCCTATATAGGCTGTTAAAACATTAATGTACTAGCGTGTTAACGTTTTCCTTGAAAAACACAACAACATGTGCTTTACCATACTATTCAAACGGCAAATTGCGTCCGTAGTTGATATTCCCTTACGAAATACAAACTGAGCGTCTGATACGTTGCAATTATACTCCATTAAGTCTGTTATTCAGAATAAAATCATGTCGCATTATCATCGCAGCCTGCAAACCATTGGTGAAAGTACCGGTCAGTGATGGTGAAAACGTGTTTTGCATAATTTAATATAAAGACATATTTTCTAAGTTATCTCTAGGCGATAGTGTCACCAATGATAAAACAATATATTCAACTGTGTACTAATGTAGATATGTACTTAACTCAAGTAACTATTATATTTCCATGTACATGATTGTGTGTGCTGTTTATTTATCGTAGTCTCACAGAAATGCAGATGACAGAACATCTAATTAATAGTATTAGAAAGTAAAGAAAATCTTTAAAAATTGGTCCTGTAATGTTTAATATATATAATAAAATTGACGCGATGTATTTAACGTGTTTTAGCGAACACGGAATACGAAATCATTCATTTGAGCTAAGATCAAGTCTCCCTTATACAAGAAGACGCTTCGCCCTGTTTCGCACTGCATGACCTTTTCTTGAAACAGACGGCTGCTAATTTTCAGCTCGATGCAAACTTCACATTTCATCCCTCTTTGCACGATCAGTTGATTCCACTGTGACCTTGCCACATCGTCGTCATAGTTGTTGAAAAGAATCTGAAATGTTAACATTGCTTAATGATCATTCTCATTGAGGTTGAAACAACTAAACCGCCACCCCTTCTCCCGCATCCCCCATCTTGCGTACCAAGTACTCCTGTATTATATTTTGGAATCCTGCGGAACAAAAATAAATTAATGTTGGTGTGTCACATAACTTTAAGTTTTGAGTTTCACATGACTACCAATAGAAGTATGTAGGCCTTAACTTTTGTCTACAGCGTTTTTAAACGCATTTTAAATGATGTTTTCATTACAGTTTTTATTTATTGGTCCGTTTAAACGCTTTTCAAGCAAGACACGTATGTGTGTATTACTAATACAAAGCTATTGTCTACCATGCTAAATTGACCGGATGTTTACAAATTGAGCTTCCGGCATTGATTTCCAGGCGTATATTTGATGTCTTATTCATTGTAATTTCGGCCGTGTCATACATAACGGGCTTATTTTGATATATATTCCTGGTCCCTGTGTTGGGTTGCATTTTATATGAATTGAACACTCAGCTTGTATTTCCAACCCGTGCATACCACAGTGTGTGTATACCTAGTGATAAATTGTGTCATAAATGCATCGTCGGAAGGCAATATTTTGCTTTGAATGAAGATTTAAAACAAGGATAACTTTGCTAGTTCTTCACCATTTTAAATGAAACTAAGCCCAGTCTACGCCGCTTACACCGCCCCGCCTTCGGGTATTTTACCAGAGTTTGATTAAGAGTTTAGCTTCTTAAAAAACTTCGACAAACCTCTTCACAAAACCGCTGCCTTATGGAGCACTTTCAAAACATTATTTTGGAAACAGGTTTGAAGAAACTAATCATTCGAGCAACTCCCCCGAAAGGTTGATGCGGGCTTATGCCCCGCCAGTCCCAGCGGAGAGAATGTTCCTACTTTACACAGATATAGATCTGATAGATAGGGGTCCCCGGTAGGAATGTTTCAGGGGGGCGACCTTAAACATGAGGGTCTATCACTTATGTCAGCTGACTCCAGTGCACTCATTCTCCTGGGAACGGGATTGTGGGGACCACAACTTAATTGCACCCAGGAGCTTTTCATTTACAATGACAAGCCCTGATGTTCTATGGTTTCTAATGAGAGTCATAATACCTAAAGGAATGAAAAACCTTACCAGGAGTTGATGAATGGGGATTCACGATCTTTGATCCTGAAACCGGGGTGTTTTCCTATGATAATAGGAATACTGGAGAGTCATATTCAGATAACGGGCTCAAAGACCGCAGAGCCGTTCGGGGTTAGTGAAAAATCCCCCAAATGTCAAGTATAAGTTCATCGGGAAGAGGAAAGGGTAGGATTTAGGGGCACACAGTCCCACTATATCAAATACACAGGATACCCGCATTTCATAGATAAAGAGAAAAGACATATACGGAATCTCATTACGATTCTTGGGGTTCCTACCACATTATGGAAAGATTGACATAGGGTTCAGACATAGCGGCACCAGGTCACAGAATCCCCCGATCACAATGTACCCATATACTAACAATGGTCGAAAGGAGTTTTCTACTGGGATGGAAGAGACCACAGGGAATTTGGGCACACACAATCATCATTACTGAGCAGGACAGTGACGCTAGCCAAATTGTTAGGTATGACGAAAACTACTTTTCCCATTGGTAAGTTGTAGGATTTGGTCCCACGTGCGGGGAACATAGTCGGAGTCCCCCTCCTGAGTGGAGGGGAAGGTGTCTTTATCAACTTAAAATGAGATTGTCCTAAGTAAAATGAAACAGTCATTTTTGCAGAGTCTAAACAATCTCTTGATCCGGGATCTGTTGTTGAGATACACCTTATGCAGGTCCAACCTTATGTTGTTGGTATACCCTTACTGAAAATGAGGTAAATGGGAACTTTTACATGCCCTCCCAAAATATGATGCTGCCTTTCCGTCGATTGGTTCCATAAAAGCCGAGAATAAGGTGTCCCAAACAAAGGGTGATGTAGTCCCTATTTCGGGAGGTTCCCCGTCGAGGTCTAGTCATCTCACCTGAAAATCCGAACAAATTGTTCCGAGGGTTAGGTTGACCTTCCTCAGCTTAGTTGTGGCTAAGTAGGGTCGCATTGAAGCTTCAGCCATAGTTGATACGGCGACAGAAGTGATTGCTATTTCTGACAACCTGTACAGGGGAATCAAATCAACGCCACCCGTGCTCAACCATGTGCATCTCATGAATGCGGGACGAGTTTATTCAATGACGGGTCATGCAGTTGTCCCCTTGAGCTTTTATATTGCAGCATCATTCTACGAAACTGTTCATGTGGCACCGAACGAAGATAACACTTATAAGGGGAAGATTTTCTGAGAAGGTTCAAAATAATTGTTAATCCTCGCAAATGTGTATTGGCGTTTGGGGGATGAAAGGTACCGATCCGTCGCGGTGACCAAAGAGTAGTCCGGCGGCCCGCGTAAACAAAGTTACCGTAACAAAAAGTGTGTTAGTGCCGTCCCGTTAAAATCTGGGATGGGAGAGTCTGGGCCTGACATGGTCGATTCCAGGAGGGTCTTAGGTCATGATGTCTAGTGCGCTATTTGGGTGTAGCATGGAACCTGTTCTGACAGCGATTAATCCGTCAAACAATTTTATGTACTAAATCGGGTTAGCGGAGCCTGCTCTTGTGGTTGGCGAAGACGATGATGATCTTATATTGGGAGACGATGTGACTGGGGGTTCCCCCGGAGACTGGCAGTGTTCTTATAGGAGTACTTGTTCTGATCTCCCTAGGGTGGCTATGGTAAAGATAACACCATAGCTTTTAAAGGAAATGCTTGAAAGGGACTATTTCCATTTGTCGGCAGGTCACTTTAAGACTTTTGGATATCTCCTGTTAGAATTTCATGACCTCTTTGCACAAAATGAGTTTGGCTTGCGGGACTTTCAGGGCATTGCAAATTCAATTGACACGGGCTTAGCCCAGCACATAATGAGGCATTATAAAACACTCCTGCACATTATGAGGGGGAAGGGGAGGCTCATATGCAATATCGGCTGACCTTCAGTACCGACTGCATAAGCTAAAACTTAACCCCCAAAAAGTGAGATTTATTCATAAAAATGGGCTCGAAAAACTTCTAGTGAGCAGGGCAAGGATACGGATATCCAGATGGTATTTTGACAATGGCGGTGGCATCAGAGGTAGCATCAGAGGTTGCAAAGTTATTGTACTTTAGGGGGAAGGGGATGTGGAATTGCACCTTGTCTTTCCGGGGGTTAGGTTGGGGCTAATGATAACATACCGTCCGGATGCATTAGGGGGTTGCTTAGTTACATAGTATTGTATTGTTCTCTTGTTTTTGCATCAAGTCATACAAATTATACATACACTTACTTACATTCAAATCGCAAAAGTAAAAATGGGTTGGTCTACAACTAATAAGAACAATAGTTTCAGCCCTTCCCTGACGGCACTGTAACGTCAATGTCAATAGATTTCTGCAAACCCACACTTTGACAAGGTCCTTATCCTAAACCCTCTATTTAATAAGAGGACACGACCATCAGGGGTTGAACTGAGAGAGAGCATCAGCGCAAGATTGTTGTTTACCCGGCAGGTTCTAAACAATAATTGTTCAAGGGCTAAGCGCTTCCATCAAACTGCCCTTGTTTGTCCTTTAAACGAATCAGCCAAGCCAGACTGCCGTGATATGTGCGTGCATCAAACGGTCTGACAATTTACTTATGTTTGTTCCACTTCCTAAAAGCACCGTGTGGAATGAAAAGGTGTTAATTATACTAAGCCAGGTCAGAAAATGGTGTAAATAGATTCGCCTTTCATTAAGAGAGGGGCCACTCCTTATAGTACATCAGCAACTGGACAAGTGCATGTACACTTATTGAGTGATCATTTGCCACCCCAAGGGGAGCGAAAGTTGGACATTTATGTCTCTGACACCGTCAGGGTCACTCAAAGGGCATGTGGGGTTGTCAGGGAGTAGTTCTTACACCAAGCAGCTGATAAACGATTAGGTGGGGGTCCTGTTTATATAAATGACCCTGCGGTTGGCAAAGGTAAACGTACGAACTAAGCTAAGCATTGGTAGAGCACAGGGGTTATTTGGGGAAACTAACACCGTATCTTTACAGAATCAAGCTTGAACATGCGGTAATGACGGCTAACCATGATTGCCTGAAGCCGTGTTGGGATGAGAACATCCAGAAATGGTTAATGAATCAAAAGGATTGATATGATGGGGCTATGGATATTTTAGATGTTGAAGAGGCATACTATGGCTTAGGCCTGGGAGGTTCATAATCATGTGTGGTGTCTATAAGGTACCTTATGGTACCATGGTGTTTGTGTTAATGTTGCCCTCATGAATTCCGTTGATTTGTTAAATGTTCGGAGTGTTCTCTCCAATGGAGGGGGAGGGACGCAAGGAATACGTTCGGGATAGGTAAATATGGTCGAAGCTGTGTGCCTTTATCCATGAAATCATTTTACTCAAACGCGTTATAATATACAGAAAAGCGTGAATAAATGCCGAACACTATGGTCCTTATCAAGGGTAATTCCACCCAATTTGTGCCTTTTCAGCTATTGAATACACGGTTACAATTATCAGTAATTGATAATTTCCTTTAGTAAGTAGTTAAAGGTTTGTAAATCAAACTTTATGTTTGCTATATTGATTATAAATACGAGTATCATTTTACAAGGAGGAGACAGGGACGCCCATTTGCGGAACGTCAAGGAAAACGGGCGGCCGCCCCGCCCTATTCTGGCGGACTGATGGAATATGTTGGTTATGACCGTGGTTTGGTCGTGGGTTGTTTCTTCCCGACAGCACGTCGGAAAGTGTGAGCCCCTCCCATGGCAACACTAGGGGATCAATGGGGTTTTGTCGTCCACTTTTCTCAAAAAGGGTCTTAGCCCGTTTGAGATTGTGTTCCCTCACAGTGATGCTGGTGTCTACCTCTGTACCCTGTTTCCTTGGTAGTGCCTGTGAGGGTGCTGCGAGCGGGGTCCTGATTGACTGCCTGGAACCGCGTTCAGACCATCTTGGGGTCTCACAGACACACAAAGAGCCAAAACACCAACCCTAACAGATCAGAACGCAGTACCAGACATCAGAATTATGGATGGTAAGATCTCAACACATTGTTTGTCTATAGCCATTGTATTTCACCCAGATGCTAATCGTTACTCCAATAATTATTTAAAATATAAAGCGGTGTTGAGAATATACTTCTGAATATTATTGTAATTATAATAAGAATAGTATTGACGCACCTCGTTGAAGGACGCAGTGGGTTGCATTTCAGTAAGGTATACCCCAGGTCCAAATCTAGCGTTGTACACAGACTGTTTTATCAGTCCACTATTTCGGATGAGCGTCGCCGACTGCAGGTCGGTGTAATGATATAAAACTAAAACGGACAATAATCATTAAACTTGTTAAAATCTTGTTTTTTTAACGATGAAATGAAATAGAGTAACTAAATAGATATAAGCTGAACATAAAACAGTTATGTATTTGACTATCGATAAGATGAAAACTTTGACTAAAATAAGTCTTACCTTTCTCCATCACCTTTTAAAGTTTTATGCTAAACGCTTCAAATCGAAACTTGGTATTTCTGGAAATAACCAGCCCACTTTCTTTGTTTGTGAAATTCAATCATTTTCAGAAAATGTAATAGTCACGCGAGTTGTTTACATGCCTTATTTAGTCGATATTTATTGTTCGTACACTTGTTTATGGTCACATTTTGCTGACAATTTAGGCAGTAAGAACTATAAGATACACATTAAATAACAGAAAATTACGAGGAAACCTCTCTGTATTTCCAAAGACTCGTACATTCCAATTTGTTCACATAATCAAGGATTGCAATGTACTTTATATCTATTGAATATTCTTTTGTAATTTTTAGCTTCCATGCTAAAACAATTAGTAGTTGTTGGCAGTGTTGCACTTCATATCAGTGACAATGAACAGTTTCAATCTGAGACTCTTGATTTCTTTCTTTGGATGCATTATGTGTTTCCATAGAATATCACTAATAAAACGTATTTGTCCCTCTTCCAGAACGTATTTATCTCTCCCAAAACAGTTTTATCACTCAATCAGAGTGCTCAGGTATTTTATTAATAACCTTTCAAAGAATGAAAAGCATATTTGCTGCAGAGACCGCAGATCTAAGACGCGAGATTCGATGCATTATCTTGCATGTTTTCTTTTGAGCATCGTCTACTCAACGTAAATAATGAATTGTCACTTGTCATTAAAAACATTTTCTTTTTTCCATCTATAATACAATTAAACCATATTGTGTACCCTAATTACCTTTACATGTACCGCCAGGAATACCATTGGGCTCTAAAGACCTTATACCTTTCTCAATGCACCATTAAGCAACCTTCCCTATAGGCTTTTGTCAGACGTCAATTGAATCCCATATAAATATTTTAACAATTGTATTGGTGTATTGGAGACCATTGAAACATTGTGTTGTGTGTAGTATATTCCAACATACTGACCAGATTTTTGCTCTTTGCCCTACTTTCTGTGTGTACTTTACCAGTTGTGTGCCACGTGACAAATTGTTTTCTCACACTGTAATGGTATATGTTGGTTATTAATACGATGCAATCCGATTGGCTACATCAATCTTAAATCAAATAAATACTTTTGATGATATTGAATACAACCCAAAATGTAGTCGGGTCATTTATCAACGTTAAAAACCTGACCTGAATATTCACATGCAAGGTATCTATAACCATGCGGTAAGAATTTCGGTTGATTAAAATGTTTTGCTTAGTCTATACGGCCGTAGTATATGTCCATATTTCTGCTGATCTCGACTGATACAAGTCGGAACATTTTGATAATTGTAGGTACAAATAGACTTCTAAGTACAGTGGTTGTGCTGTTTTTGTGTGTGTTTTTGCTGTAGCTAGCTAGATAAAAATGCACAATTTAAACATTACCCTTTGTGAAATTGAATAATCAGTATAATCACATGACTAAGCCTTGTTACTGTGTATTCTAATCTATTAAGTGCTAGATGAAACTAAAAAAGGGTTAACTCGTACATTAAAAAAGTAGACATGTTTTCTTTGCTTTGTATTCCTGAGCACATGCAGTTAATCGGTGTCTCAATGTTATCAGATAAATGATATACATGTAACTTGAAGCGAAGCAGAAAGAAGGCGTCTTGTACTATCTTTAAAACAAGTCACCTCAGACTTTATGTTCATATTAATTATGATGCTTAGGAGTAAATATTTGCACACACACACACCCACACCCACACCCACGCACGCGCACGCACGCACGCACGCACGCACGCACGCACGCACGCACGCACGCACGCACACGCACACGCACACACACACACACAAACACACACGCACACATCACGCACGCACATACGTACGTACTCACGCACGCACGCAGCACGCACGCACACACGCACACGCATACACACCAAAGCGTGCAGAGCAAATGTAGAAAAAAGGACTAAGTATATATTTTGAAATACCTGTATTTGTTTGGAAGACATACGCCGCGAATAGCTATTTTTTTCAGAGTAACGAATCATGCGTTTTTAGCTGAAATCTGTGGTCGACTGGTTATTAACGTGCTAAAACTTGTTGGTTCTACTTCCACGCGCTCATATAAATGGTCTGAAACCGAAGTCACATTGGTATTATACTTACGAAAGAACCAGTGGTGTATGTGAAACCGTGATGCATTCTGTTAATCTAATTTAGGTGGATTTTTATGCATTAAAACTCGGTCTGGAAAGATGATGGTTCGGGCCTAGGCTCGGCATTTCGTGAAAAGAAGCTAGCCAGAATGCGGGAGTCGCTTGTTCTTTTAATAAACACATAAATGCCATTTTTCTACTGACAGTCTGTGATGTTTATCTTAAATTTAATTTACTGTATAATAATGATTCTATTACTGATAAAAATGTTTATGCTGATCAGTATTCAACAACTGTTTTAATTAAATTGAATGTTAAAATGTGTCAATTATCAATGTCATAAAATGATCCCTTGACAATTTTTACGGGGTCAAAATGTAATGTTACAACGGCCGCCGGGTGCGATGGATAACTAGTATCACTAGTATCACATAAGTGATACATCGAGATATAAAAATGGGAGGAGGCTGGTAAATTGTGTTATGTGAAACCCTTTTGAAACTTTCCAATGCGGTAAACTGAATATTCAACTTAACACACATATAATACATTATCAATGATTCATGATTATCAACCCGTTTATCGTTCGCGGTGCTCAGGGTATTTTGGACTTAGAAGGGAGGGTCAAAGAGACGCATATATAAAATAAAACTAAGAAGTTCATGTTACACAAACAGTTGAATAGATTGTGGTAAATAATATTCAGGTAGAAAATGGTGTATTTGGTACGCACAGGGGAAGTGGGTTTACAGTTGATGTTATTCATTTTCGCATTTTAACTGTCACTTAAACCGCATAAGTATAAGTAGGTAGTAGTAAATTTAGTATTATGTATTCAATAGACAAAAACAAATCCGAAAATACATTCATGAGCATATGCAATATATGTGCATTAAATTAACAGTAATTATTTGGTTGGAGTAAATTTACCCAAACTGATTCAATTATTACCTCAAATTAACATAAGATAACAGAAGATACGCTGCGTAAACGAATGGTTTATAAATGTATTTGTTTAGCTGTAAATGCACGTATTAACTTTTTTTTATCACTGAAACACTACTCAGAGGCAAAGGAATTTCGAGATCTTCTGATTTTTATCTGTGTGTATAGGAGAGGTAAACATCACTTTAAAGATGGCGGAGAAGAAAGGTATATCAAGCTTAACCGATGCGTCAATCGAAAAGGTATGTTAAATATATTATGGAAGGCATAATTTGTTTTAATTACAAGTTATGGAATACATTCACTATATATGGACTATGTTCATATTTATCACAAATTATTTTGTATAAATTTACCCTGCTATTTTGATGTGTTTCTCGTTCTGAATGATGGTCGCGCACTCTGGTTACCTTTGTACAGTTATCCGCTATGTTTGCAGGCGTTCCAGAAGACTAATGAAGAATGTCGACGTCCTGACACGGAACTAGTTCGGCTAAGGGAGAATCAGTACGAAGACGCCTTTACTATTATCAAGAACTGGGACGAGCCGTTGGGAAAATCACTAAATTTACAATGGTCTAAAGAAAGGGAATCTTCATGGAGAAGGACGTTTGATGAAGGACTCTCGCTGATGCTTTTGGATAGTAACAATGGTGAAGCTATAGGTATACGAATTATAAAACAAGATGTCAAAAACAAAGAGATTGATCCAAGCAAAATACAAAACGACGCCTTGAGAAAAATACACACATTTATTCATCAAGAGGTTGAAAAATCCAGGTTTTATGAAAAATATGGTGTTGAAGAATCGTTTCATTTCTTAGGATTAGCTGTTTCAGAGAAGTACCAAAAGAAGGGACACGGTAAATATTTACTTGAAGTAGGAGTAGAATTCGTTAAAAACCTTGGAATATGTCCGTATATTCATGGCGAAGGATCGTCGGCGTATTCCCAGAAGATATACGAGAAAATAGGATTTGAGACACTGAAAGAAGTCGCATTTGAGGACTACAAAGTAAACGGTGAAATAGTATTTAAGAATACCGGTGTTCATAAAACATTTAAAGTATATGGACTTCACTGCATATAACGGACTCAATGATTATTCTGTTCACAATGAGTGCAATGTTAATGCATAAGATATGAAACACCTCTTAAATGTATATGGACTTTTACCTGTTGAATACCGTAAACAGCCTTTATAATTTATTTCGATCAACTCGCTTTAAAGGCCTGTTAATATGTAAATTGCCGTATGTGTTTTGTGCTATTTATCCTTGCTTTCATTATGAATACAAATAAACCGGATTATATCGCTTATTGATGTTTTTGAACAAGAACATATTTTATATTATGTATAACCGCATAATTATGCTAACTTTAATACGCCGTTTTGCAGTTTTGTGGTTTATTGGTCGTGTGTAACCTACTGTCAATACCAATACGGCATGGTTTAACTAAGGTGATAGTCAATAACAGACGTATGTAAGGTACACTGTAACTACATCATCAACTGTATATTTATGGATTTATTTCTTAAAATGAGTGAGATGAAATATGATTATATTTCCATGTTATTCACTCTCCTCAAATACATAACAATTATTAACGACTTAACCGAAAGTGGATTTGATATCATGTCGATGAGTCATGGGAAAACCACTTAAGCCACGGATGACATGAATTTGAGATGCAAGCGGTCGATACCAGTAAGACGCACATTGATGTTGTGATTTATAGCTGGAATATATGATTTCGCAGGTAATTATAACTAAAGAATTTGAAAGGCAGGTTAAGCCTGTTGTTATTGTTTATTTGGCCTCGTTAAACTTTAGCTACTATATACTATACTCGCATTTGTCATTTTTTACTTTCGTTTCAATTCTGACATGCACATATTTACTTTAAATCCATGCGAATTATTTCCTAAATTTGCTATCATTTACAGAATACTAACTCGAGCGTGAAACAATGAGTCACGAAGACCAGCTGAAGAACAAACTGTATAGAAACTGGGTAAAATCTTCACTTGCTCTGAAATACCTGAAGGATGGATTAGAAGGTTTTGTTGACGATCAGGCTAGTTTGATGCATGATGCATTTCTTACCTACCTCAAAGGACAGTTAGGTACCCCAGGTAACCTTTCATGCAATTGTAATCTGTGTGACATTATACCACATCATTGTGTAATCAATCAACCGTGTCGAACTGCAAATCCAAAAAACTGCAACTGTAAGGGAAA
Organism: Mya arenaria; assembly: GCF_026914265.1. Classification (NCBI taxonomy): domain Eukaryota; kingdom Metazoa; phylum Mollusca; class Bivalvia; order Myida; family Myidae; genus Mya; species Mya arenaria. The sequence continues at coordinate 61,301,193 of NC_069129.1, forward strand.
GTCACGACGGAAGGGGTGTCCAAAAAGTATGTGTGGTGTTATATACGACCTGATAGTAGATGAACATCAAAAAAATGATCCAATATGGTCGAATACGGATTCATCAAAATGGCTTTCCGACCATTGGGAGATTGCGAAATGTTTCCTCAGTACAACAGGGTACAAATCGACTGACAAAGAAGACATGGATTCGTCCGGTCTATTGAGCATTTGCATTAACTGCAGGTACATAGCTTCAGTGATCGCCAACATCAGGAATTTTGAACAGGTAAAAGCATGCTGATAGCCTTTGAAACTAGAATGATTAAACTCAACAAGGTTTAATCAGTTCAGAAAAAAGTTTGAAAAAAATACCATATCCTTTGTTCGTTGATTTAGGCCCGAGATCTTCGCAATACCATTCTTCACTCCGGTACGTTCGAGTTTCAAGATGGCGAAGTCCAAACATTCATTGCCAAGATGATCGATGTTCTTTCTGATGGTGACGTTCTGAGCAAGGATGTTAACGCATTAGCAGCTACTGAGAACCTCAAAAAGGTAAAATTGAAATTACATATTTTTAAATACCATATTGTACGGTTAGACTAAAAACGGTTTTAAAACGACTGTTTTTTTTTGTTTTATGCACGTGAACATATTGTTCTAAAACTTTTGCACTTTACCTTTAAATTGAAAAACGTCGAACAATATTGGCAGAATTTGCCTACTTAAAAAACACACGGTTTCATGTTTTATACTATGTAAAGAGTTATATATATATATATAGGTTTATGAACAAAAACCCCAAGTCTACGATAGTTTAATCGTTAATATCATTAATGTGTCTTAAACATTATAAAGAAGAATCATTCAAATTATCAAATTCACATGAGATAACATGTGTTATTGATGATCTACATTAATAGGCCATGTGTATTGAATTTTACTGGTGTAAAGCATTGTTCATCCTTACTCATAAACGTTTAATAGGTTTATGCAGCTAAATAGTTATACATTTGAGTATGAGAAGTATTTCTGGTTTAAATCACTGTTGCCTCCCTTGCATCATAATTCAAGTATGCCATATTACCATTTAACAAGTTATTTCAAATGGTAGGAATCTCAAAAATGGATCAAATGCAGAAAATTTATTTGGTTGAATTCATGTACTTAAGTATGTGATTAGGTTATTTTTTTTCATTATTTCGATAGGCAAAGCATTATATATAAATCGTGTACAAGGTTCTCTTATTAATTTAATAAATTTCTTTTCTGAACAAATGCCACGTTTGACGTTCAATAAATTCGTATTTCTATTTATAGCTACAGATGGAAGACTTTAGTATTTCTTCTCAAGAGGCAGACGCCATGTGCGCAAGTGCCCGGGAGGAAAATTACTTGAAGCTTAAGCTCTGTAAGTGCTCATTGCAATCCATAAGGCCAAAAACATAATATCTGTGTTTCCGGTAACATGGCGAAAAATAATAGAGTCGGTCGGTCGGGATTTTTTTTTTGCAGTTTCTATATCATGCAATTTTCTGTTGAATTAGATCAATTATGTTATATCTAAGCGTTTCAAAATTTACAAAAAGTCAGAGCTGAAAAAAGCTATTCAGATATTTTAATGTCTGAAATCATTTCCTTACCTTCGACTACCATATTTTCCCGCCAATTTTGCCCATGAAATCTGGTGTTTTTTGTATGCAATACTCGTTTATAAGTCGCGATCGTTTTTTAGAACAAATCCAGCACTTCAATTTCTACAAATCAGTGATAATGTTCTACGCAAACAGTCAATTATCAACTAAATTTGTTAATTTGCTTGAGGAAAATCGCCGATTTTCTTGTCAACTGTGAGCTCCTTAAACTAGGCCTTCGAGTGGAGGCAGGTTGAAAATAGAACAAGTAAACGCGGATATTTTTTTATTTTACTTTTCTTATTTTCGTACAATCAAAGTTTCATTAATATTTTTTATAGTGAATTCAAAAATTTCGGTCATTGTTATAAGATTCTCAGACAACGATTATTGATTATTATTTTTTCGATCGTATGGTATTTTCTTACCAACCTAGGCGAAATGCTGGCAATCAAATGGGATCATACGGTATCCGACTGACCGAATTAAATACAAACCATAGCCACACGCCTATGATATTATCACCGCTCGTGCTCTGACGTCACAAATTGTAACGTTTGATCTGCAGCCGACACATTCCAATAAATGTGTCGTTAACTTTTGAAGGTTTTTGTTTGGATTTCAGTTGATCGGACTTATTAAATAAGGCGAAATAAATAAAGATTGATCTTTGCGGATAAATTAATGTAACGATTAATGAAATGTGTATTGGAACCTGGCAGTAAGCCTGCATGAATTCGCAAAGCCTAATCGTAAGAAGCCTGCATGGTATACGCAAAGCCTAATCGTAAAAAAGGAAGTTATTTTTTAGACATGAATAAATAACACCGTGAGCTATAATCCTAAATATTTTCATTTTAAAGACAGCAAAATATGTCTCTTGTGATTAATCACGTGTTTGGACCGTAAACATGCGTTTGCCAATTTGAAGATATCGGACAGGGTTCGCCGCCCTCGCCATTTTGTTTTCCTGTTGACATAGCGTCTCGGTAATACATAATAAGGAATGAACGTTTATTCCCCGGGGACATAGAAAGACAAACAACGAAAATAATGACAATATATTTAAAAAATAAATATTTTTTTTTACGATAGAATTGATATTTATTTTTTTTACTTTTATGTCTAAAAAAAGATTATGGTCGGCGAGGAAAAAAATAGGGTCGGTCGGGTTACCGGAAACACAGGTATTCTTTTTTGCCTAAGTGTTTTTACATACGTTTTTATATGTCACATTATTTAACAGGAAACCGATGTTCTTATGTGGAGTAATAATAGTTTCTATTTATATTTTAACAGTCAAGTACACTGTACTTTAAAAAGTTAAATAGTATTGTAATTATTTGTTGGTATAGTTGAAAATAGTGACATGTCGGATATTACCTTCATAATAGGCCGAAACATGTCGATTAAAATGTTTATTGAAGAAGTCCTAAATAATATCCCTATTATATCACATTGATCGGAAAATGCAGAAATATATAAATTGTCTCATCATGTAAAAGTTATCGTTTTCGTTTCGAAGGCATCATCTTTTCGTGCATTTACTAGGTACGCTAAATCCGTAATAAGCATCACGCATGTAAGATACGATTAGGGAATTGATGGCAGATTGTTTAAATAGGTGAATTGAACACTGAACCTTTATCTGTTCTGTGTTAAATTTGGCCAAGATTTCAAATCGAGTTTATTATGAGTTTGTGAAGTCAAGTAGTTTGATGCGAACATTAAAACAAGTCATATACTGTGACTAATGAATTGTAACAAATTGTTTGTTGATTAACCCCAAACAAATGCATGATAAAGTATCAAATCAAAACTACATCTATTGACATTTATCACTCTGTTGTTATCATTTCATTTTTCGATAAAACGTTAATATTTCAGACTTGGAAGAAGATCTGAAATCGTTCAACAGAAAACACCATTCTTCGGTCCCACTTTCGTCGTTTTTGGAAGAGAACGAAGTACCCCTGGCAGAATTATATGTCCAACCAGCGCTTTTTTCTGTTGAAAGTCTTGGCTCCTCTTTCGAAGGACTTCGTTCAAAAGAAAGACGGAAGGTCAAAAGCCTTCATGAGATATTTCACAATCAATCAAAGAGGTGCAATGAAATATATCTATCTGCAGATGCTGGTTTAGGGAAAACGGTCTATAGTAAATATCTTGCAAACCTTTGGTGTGATTCAATATACCTCAACCAGGAATCGGTGGACCTCGAAACTACCCGAAATTTCGAACCAGGCGATCTCGAAACCATCCGCAAGTTTGATTTCGTGTTCATTATTTTGCTTAGAGAGTGTCTTGAAGATGAATGCGATGTCGATGTTATGATATACAATCAAGTAATTTCACAATTACCAAGATTACAGTCGTATTCTCTTGCATTTGTGGAAAGGGTCTTGACATGCGAACACTGTCTAGTTGTTCTGGATGGGCTAGATGAATGGAAACACCCAGAGAGGGCTGTCTCAAAGTGTCGATTGAAAGAATCAAATGTACCTCACAGAAAATCACGAGCCAAATGCACTATATTGACAACAACCCGTCCCTGGAAGATAGACGTGATCAATTTGAAAACCAGTCAAATTGATCGACATATTGAAATAGCTGGAATTGAAGGCAAAGCTTCGGAAGAATTGATACAAAATGTCATGCTCAAATTTGAAGATGAATGTATTAACCTTTCCGAATGTTCAACGAAGCAATTTTACGACGAACTGCAGAAGAAACACATCAGTCATCTTCAGAAAATTCCACTGCTTTTAATGCATCTTCTTTGTGTCTGGTGTGATGACATGCAACTGGGAGACTCCATGTGTGATGTTTTCTGTGATATTATAAACTTGAACCTCTTCAGAGCTGAGAAGAAAGATGAAAACTTGTTTCAAGATACAGGCGAAGGAGTCGAAAACAAAACCGTTCAGGACCTATTTGATAGCAAATATCACTCAACAATACAGGCATTGGCGAAACTAGCATTCAATGCATTATTTGACTCACATCGCGAGAAATCACTGCTATTTAGCCGGTCGGAAAGTATCAAAACACTTGGAGAAACAGTTTTTCAGAGGGTTTTGAAGTCTGGTTTATTGACACAGCGGAAGGTTATTCGGAAATTAACTAGACGGGAGTCAGAAGTGTCCTTTCCGCACAAAACATTCCAGGAATTCTTTGCAGCCGTTCATATTTGTCTAGAGTCCGGCAAATCGGAGATGCAGCTGTCACTTTTGACAATGTGCTCTACTATGAACACCATACTGGAGTTCTCAAAAGTGTTCATATTTCTTAGCGGTCTGTCCCCTGCAACCGCTTCAGAGATATTTTCCAAACTTCAGCCTGCAATAATAGCTAGTAAGGAGCGAAAAATGTATCTTGCTCATGGGTCTTTGCTGAAGTATTGGGAAGATGTTGCGCCACTAAAGGACTTGCAAGACATGTTTTTATCATGTCAAATGGAATACGAAGATAGAAAGCAATGCCGCAATGAACCATTTTCAGTTAGCGTTTGTGACGTGTTCATAGACGATACAAATAAAATAAATCAAGCGTTTTGGAACTTAACATCCGATACGTCGATTGCGAATACACTGCACATCAATGACGTAAACACTTCTGAAGATTTCAAAAACGTATTAAGTAAAATGCCAACCAATTATTTGTCTCAACTCGAAAGACTTGATATTTGGGCCGTTGCCGGCGAAACTGAAATTGATCATTTATTTACCTGTGCGAAAGAAACATTGAATATTTTGATATTTCATTCTGGTTGCTGGAAAAGCATGCGTTGGGTGGAACATTATGTCCCTCTTTCAGAGAAAGCGTTTAATGCCATGTGTCTCATGATGAACCTTGAAACTTTGTCACTGTGGGACTTGCATCTTACACACAATCAACTAGTGGAGTTGAGTTCTAGTCTTGAAAAGAAAACTTGCATTAAACAAATTGGATTGGGGGACATTCACTGTTTAGATCACGGTGTTTCGTGCAAAGAACTGAGTCTTGACTTGTCGAAGCAAACAAGTCTGAAAATACTACAAGTGAACTTACTTCCATATTCACATGTGATGGTCCCGGAGTCGATCGAGGACTGCGTACTGGGAGCATTTTTTGATTCTTGCGTATTGAAGACTTTATTTGAAGGACTACAAAGATCAACCATGCTACGCGTCTTCAGCTGTTTTGAGCTGAAGAGTGAACAAGATATTGATCTGATGATTAGTGCAATTCCCAAACTACGGGCACTCGAGACTATGCTTTTACACCGAACCAATTTAGGGGACAAAATAATGACGATATCGAAAGAAATGCTAAGTCTATCTGTGATCAAATTAAAAAGAGTACGTCTCTCGGTCAAATGCCTGAAAACACTTACAGAGCAAATCTCCGATTTCCATCAGCCAATAACAATTGAACTTGTCGGATGTGAAGTAACGACTAGGGATGACTTTGAGCAATTTAAAATAGATATTATGGCGTCTAGATCATTCAATGTTATCGAAAACAGCATTGACCAATTCAAACGATCAAGGTTCGTTTTCCAGAGAAGAAAGTGACGTTGCATGAAATCATTCTGTGTTCAGATAATAATTCTCAAGTTCAGTGCGAAAAAGGACAAGTGCAATATTATACACATACGACTCGTAACGGATTTATTTTTAATTTTATTCTTTATTTATTTTAAGTTTAGAGATTACAATATATACCTAGCAATACTCTATATCTATAAATATATATTGCCTATTGAAATGCTATGTGTGTTTCATTGTTCAAAGATGGTAACATTTATCAATAAACATATTTTAATGTATACAGTATCATGAGTACAATGTGTGTTGTATTGTTTCTTTGCTTGTTTCTCGCTCCATATATATTGGGCAGGGAACCAAAACTGAATGAGCTTCTTAACGTGCTCATCATTAAGTAAATGGCTGTTTAAGAGGATATTCAGATTGGAACCATTTCGATATAGTTTGGACATTGGATACATTAAATCTACGAAATATGACTTCGTGCTATGGTAACATCTACGGAAGATAAATTGTTAAAGTCTCAAAGAACTTTAAGCATGGAGTAACTTCCCCTTCCTCCAAAAATAAATGTTGATATAAGTTATTGACGAAAATATTGTCTGGATACCGTGTGAATAAAACCGATGTTTTACCAATTCGACTAACGTAATTATGGAATAGACAATGTAAAAAATGAATTGTTCAAATATATTAAGAATAATAATATATTGGATATCTTTTTAAAATAATCAATCATGTAAATCAACTATATCACACACATCGTAACCGTCATAATTCCTGCGTCGCACATATGTAATATGAGTTTAAATGACCGCAACATTTAACAGATTTTGAGGAAATTTAATAATTATTAAGGGAGGGAACTCTTTATCAGCGCCGAATGCTATCATATCCGCCCTTCTTTATTTTGGCGCCTTTCTCACTTGTTATTGAGTTTTAATCCGGTTCGGACGTGTGTTTTTTATGTTGGTCTATGGTTGGTCTTTTTAATGTTCCCTTTACTCACGAAGGACAGCACATCGTCTTCAAGAACGAATTATGAAAAGGCTATAGCGAAGCCTCAACATCAGATTAACGGTGGTCCCTGGTATCCATATAATGGAAGAGGCGCAAAACGGTGCATTGAACTAGAACGTGGAAATCAGTGTGTAAAACTGATTCTTGATGTGGAATACCATGCATGACATTTCTTTTCTAGTTATGCGGTAAAGTACAACAGCGTCTTCACAGTCGATATGTGACCATGCATAGATTTCAATTCACTATCACACGTGCTAGATTGAGGCAGAACACAAGTGACAGCGCAAGCATCCAAAAAAGGCCTTTCCATTTACTGGCATTGGGTACACCGCAGACATAGGTGGGCATTTATTTTAGTTCACATCACTGTGTAAGCAACTAATCCATTGATTCGATTTGGAGAAAACGCACGCCCAGATGTTACACATAGTGCTTGGCTCTTGAAAACTGGAAGGGCACAGCCATATGCAAGCAATTAGAAAGCGAGTGTATTTCTGCATTCAATTTCTTATTTTTTTACCTTTAAAACACTATAATTTATGCTTGACGTTTTGTCTACTTCAACAGAATACAGTTATATCCGAACGAAAATGTCCTAAATCTGCTTTACAAAGTTCCCTTTTTCAATTGAGCATGTTCTTCTTGAAAATAAGTGATGTATAATATATAACATTTAATCTAATATTGTACTACGATAATAGTCGATGGGAAAATCATTCACACTTTTCAGGCTACACTTTGTAACGACACTAACACAAATTAGTTGTTTCCTCACATCAATAAAGATGATGAATACAGCTAATGATGGGATTCCTGTAATCAGATAATGGTTCTGAACATGATTTTCTAAACGGAAGTTTTCAAAGGCACAACGAATATATATGTTTAATGACAGGGATTGTATCTGACGTAATCATGTTAGTGCATATCCCATTCATTGCATTGCCTTTGATAACGTTTGTCAGAGGAAATACGATTATGCAGATTCAGCAATATGCTCTACTTTATGTGATCATGAATTAAATATGTCTTCTTCACTGGAAGATTGCAAATCTGAATGATCCATGCGACTACTGTGGTAGTCCAACACAGCCTCCTTACAGGAATGAATGAGACTTACAACACAACTTGACCAAAAACATTGGGTGCTGCATCATTTAGATGCACAGTGTATTTTGTCAACGCAGCGCCTTAATGCGCTTAAGTACATAACCCGGTATTTTAAGGCAATAATTAAATAATGCTTATGGCAATGTATGGCACGGATTGTTTGAATGCCTGATGCTTGCCTGGAACATCAGAACGTTTTTTTTTGTAATTTCCAGTTATTACTATAAAGTGAAAACAGATTCGGCCATACGGGTTCTTCATCTTCAACATATCTACTTCTGCAATAAGTACAATGTCTTCTCGGTTATTTACAAACGTTAATTCCATGTTGAATAGTTAGTGCATCATTACTTATCACAATAGTTACTCTTTTTCAGATACTCGTACATGGAAAACTTAGAATACAACCTACATTTTCAGCCAATGAGATTGCAGATTGGCAACCATTAAGTAGTAGACTTAATCAATAAGAATTTCAAAGTTCGAGGGAGTTTAAAGGTTCGCCTACTGCCAATCATCCGATACACACTCCCTACGTCAGATTTTGCGTCGACAATGTATCAGCCAATGCGGTTGTATCCGCTAGGGGACACGTTGACGAACATTGTATTTCTACAATATTGACACAAAATCACGGTGACATGTTGTTACTTTACCTAGAATGCAGTGTTTTTACTAAAGATGTTACGGGTTGCGAAATACAACGTAATTGGACGTTCTACATTTAGCTATACGTATATGACTATATTCTAGTAAGGCCTATATGTACGCACAGCCATACCCTTCATGCAATACCCCTGACGATAACGTTTTTAACTTTATTCCATTACACTTGATAAGATTCAATCATTAATTCGCCCAAATAATACTGAACATGATTCGTCACACTTTCTAATATCAGGCCAAGAACAGTAACTATTACCAAAGTCGAGTAGACATTTGCTACGTAGTTTTGTAGTTGAGAATAACATAACCACAATACAGTACGGCATTGCTTTTTCACAATTATATTTTTATATTCATAGCTCCGCCCAAACTACATATATATTGGATGTCGAACACCGACCGCGAGGTAACTGAACACTTGCCTTTCAGCTGCATTATCTAAATGACGTTTTAATTTATTTAGAATACAATGAATAAAAATACAGGATTAGAATCAATTTCTCGGGAGACAATACAGGAGGTGAATTTAAATTTTATTCTATTTTCACAAAATTATTTGCTTGAAAACGTATACATTGATATAAGGAGTCAAGTGTTCTTCATCGATACGATTGATGTTTATTTATCAATGAATTATATATCATATAACAGGGATCATTTTAATAAACATTACCCTTGGAGGTTTTATCCTCTGATCGTAAACATTGTTTAACTATGCTGAAAGGAATGTAACCACCTCTTGAGTAGCTTTCCGAAATGTGCCAGATTATGAACCGTCGCTTGTAGGCAAAACATAGCGTCAATACAGTTCGTTCAGTTTCAATCAAACGGTCCCGTTCCTTCACAATTAATCAACATATAATAATTGTATAACGCTAATATGCAATGTTTATATATTCACACATACTTATGTAATATACAGGTTACATGCCCTGCTGGTCCATATATAATAAGTTGTATGTAATTAGTTATATTAGCTCGTTCATATTCGTATTAAAACGTCCACACTATGGTCCGGTTTTTACGGTTTACTGTATAGGTTGAAACGTATTATGATAATCAAGATAATAACCATGAGAATAACCACGATAATCGCATTCTGAAAATAGACAAATACAATCATAAGAATAAGATAATGCTTAATCGTATACATATTATATATATACATATATCAGATATAATTTATCCTTATAAATCAACAGTATATGTAAACGCGATTTATAACAGTTTATAACAATGAAACGTGACATAAATCTAGTGGCTACGATGAAAACAATAGTACATAAACACAAGTCTTAAAAAAGTACAATGACATACAAAACCTATCCGACTGTACATACAATACAATCAAGCACACACACAACAATAGCTTACCATTTGTGAAATGAAAGGATATACACGTTCTCAACCTTCTCCCTCTAGGAATAGTCCATGACAGGTAAGCTGTAATAAGGATTATTTTAAAAGTTTAAAAGATGTAGAAAAGTGATTGTAAATAGATTAGAATTTGCCGCCATCTTGAATTCGAGAAACTCGTGCAGAAAAGTAAATGTGTACCAAATGCATAATTCATCAATACAAAGCACATATCAACTCATTGAAAATACAGAAAGGGTAATTGCAGATACAATATCAGAAATAATACGCACCAAAACATATGTCCAAATCCTGAACAAGAAGTCCAACCTCCTTCATCAAACTATGAAAAATAACTGCAATCATGTGACAGATCACAAATTGCATATTAACCTATGCCTATATGGTCGTGGTCGAAAGAAAAGTAATTGAAAATTCAATGGTCACAGTGAATGAACTAAACGAGCATAAAAAGGTTACATACAACCAATTCCTAATCCATACAAAGAATTGTACCCTGTTACACATATTTGTTATATACAATTATTAATCCGTCCATTCTTCCTAAAGGCAATGCGACTCCTTCTTGCACACAATAAACACTCATACATAATTCACATCGGCTCTTGAAGATAACCTGTGTGCTAGATCTTGCTCTTCTGCGTTGAAAGTAAAATACAACACTTTAATACAATAATGATAGTTTCAATATCTGGTATACACGCATGTATGGTTTATATCGGCCCTCGAAGATACCATTTGTGTGCGAGATCTTGCTCGACTGCATTGAAAGTGAAATATCTCACATAGATACAATAATGATAGTTTAATATCTGGTATACACTCATACATGATTTAAATCGGCCCTTGAAGACACCAATTGTGTGCCAGATCTTGATCAAATGCGTAGAAAGTATAATGCCTCACTTAAATACAATAATTTTACTCTATAGTTATTTGAAATTTAAGCAAATGAATGTAAATGACATAACAATAAATCAACGTGAGAAGACGACAAGAACATATATTAACATACTTTATTTCAAAAGCGAGCTAGATAATTGTCTAATGAATACAAACGGTAGAACTATGTTTGCTTGAAGCTGTTATAACCTTAATGTGTGTTAAATTGCCTACCAAAATGGGTAGAAATAAGTGCTGTTTTGATGTCATTTGGAAAGTGGTGGTAGGGTATAAAGTCTCTTTCACCTTGGCGAACGCATCGTTAACGTTATTTGAATGAGGATTAGTTCTCGGAAGTAATGTGTAGAGTTTCACGTCAATCACATGTTGATGACATACTTTAATCTTAAGGAGAAACCAATTCTATTGACATACTTGACTTAAAATATACTTCATTAGCAACCAATTGTATACAACACTAATAAGTTTCAACATGTTATCTTTTAGTTAGTTTGTTAATTGAAATATTTCAAATGGTTATGATATAAATTGTTGGATGAATATTGAACAATTCATAAACGTTGTTGACGAATAAGTCTAATAACGCTTACCATATATATAATAACAGTCCCCACGAGGTAGGTTCATATCTGAATCAAAACGGTATGGCCAAATAAAAATATTACAAACGTAGTTTTGTATGAACTAAGTCATCCTTATTGTTTGCAGGCATTTCGGAAGACAAAAGAGGATATGCACTTGCCATTCGGTGAGCTTACGCTGATTACAGAAGACAGGTACAAGGATGTTTTAGAAAAGGTCCAAGAATGTTTCGTTATCGATGAGCCTATTGGAAAAGCTGTAGGCATTAAGTGGTCCCCATTTTTGAATCATTCTGGTTAAAGGCGCTAAAGACAGGAATATCATTGATGGTTGTTAATCCCGAAGACAACGATATCATTGGCTTCCGAATAAATGAATACTCATTAAGAAAAGAAAATATGCCGGATTTGAATAAGCTGATGACGAGAGTCTGAAAATAAAGGATGCGTTCTTGCTTTATGCAATAGGGAAAGCGAATATCTACGACCACTACAGCACTGATGAAGCCGTTCATTTCCTTGGACTTGGAGTCACAAGGAAATATAGAAAGCGAGGGTTTGGGACCTTGCTTATGGAAAGTGGAATAAAGTTGGCCAAGAACCTCGGCATCAGCCCTTGCTATATCACAGGTGAATGTTCCTCGAACTTTTCAAAGAGGATTTATGAACGGTTAGGTTTTGACGTTTTGTCTGAAACGGCCTATGAAGATTTTGAAATCGAAGGAAAGAAAGTAATTCAGAATACTGGAGAACACAAATCGATAAAGATCTACGGGAAAGCGATTTAACATTGGGCATGCAATGTGCCCCGATTAAAAGTGTCGTTTTACCAAGTATCAAATGTATTGCAATGTTTTGTTATACACTCGGCTATATAATCTTATTGTATTTCCTCAAAAAGACATACAAGATTTTAAGTTCATAGACTCAATAAATCAAACATTTGTTCTCTGTTTGTTTATGATATATATACAATCTGTAACTGCATCAAGTGACAGGGCCTTTTCTTTAGTACCCACGGTTCCGACTATCGGACCCATTCCCTAAGCAAAATATATGCTATTATTCCCAATCTTCGGGAAAAAATCCCAATAATAAATAAAAAAATTAAAAAAAAAACATATGAAAGTCTTAACCTGTACTGTTCAACATCCTTATAAATAATGCTGTAAAATTTTTGGATAGTTGATTTCAGAATTTGCTTATTTTCATCACATTCAGAGATCAGTATGAAATATTACTGTCATGATTTATTGAAATATTTTCACCCCTAAACCCTCTATTTAAAAAGAGGACACGACCACCCGGGGTTAAACCGAGAGAGAGCATCAGCATAAGAGTGTTGTTTACCCGGCAGGTTCTTAACAATCATTGTTCAAGGGCTAAGCGCTTCCATCCAACTGCCGTTGTTGGTGCTTAAAACTCATCAGCCAAGCCAGACTGCCGTGATATTTGCGGGCATTAAACGGCCTGCTTATTAACTTATGTTTCTTCCACTTCGTAAAAGCACCTTTGGAAATGAGAATGTGTTAGTTGTACTTAGCCAGATTACAAAATGGTGTAAATTGATTCGCCTTTATTGTAAGACAGGGGCCACTCCTTACCACCCATTAAAAACTACAGTGGAGCTGTACATTTTTTGAGTGATCATATGTTTTTCCTTTGCCACACCAAGGGGAGCGAAAGTTGGATATTTATGTCGCTGACACCGCCAGGGTCACTCAAAGGGCATGTGGGGTTTAAGGGAGTAGTTATCTACTTACACCAAGCAGCTACAAAATGATTATAATTAGGTGGTATCCTGTTCATCTAAGTGACCCTGCGGTTGGCAAGGGTAAACGTACGAACTTAGCCAAACATTGGTAGAGCCCAGTGGTTATTGGGGGAATCTAACACCGTATCTTTACAGGTTCAAGCTTGAACATGCGGTTATGACGGCTTATCATAATTGATGAAGCCGTGTCGGGATGAGAACATCCAGAAATGGTTAATGAATCTAAAGGATTGGTATGATGAGGCTATGGATATTTCAGATGTTGAAGAGGCATATTTTGTCTTCAAACGGCCTGGGAGCTTTATTCATGTGTCTGTAATGCTTGGTACCATGGAGTTTGTGTAAATGTCCCCAATGAAAGTCGTTGATTTGCACAATTTAAATGTTCGGGGAGTTCTCTCCAGTGTCTGGGGAGGGGGCACAAAGAATCTGCGTGGTTTTATTCCTGAAAATACGTTCGGGATAGATAAATAGGTTATTGTTCGAAGCGGTGTGCCTTAATCCACGAAAGAATTTTGGTATTTTGTTCTTGTGTGTTTATTCTTTCCGATTCGCAATCTGATGTCCCTGGCAATGTATCTAATGATGGGGAGAAACGCGCCACGTGGGTTCGAGTTCATTCCCCGCCGTCTGAGGAGAGGGGCTTAGGTTAGGACATTTCTCCAGGGAGAGACGGTCATGGCTTCATCTTTCAGGATACCTTCCCCTCTCGAGGCTGTTTTCATGATTCACTCTTACTCAAAATTGTTATGACATACCGAAAAGGATGAACAAATATCGAACACCATGGATTTTATGAAGGGTACCGTGCAGAAAAAATGTTCCACCTAACTTGTGCCTTTTCAGCTATTAAATACACGGTTACAATTTTGTTATCAGTTTATTAAAGGTTTATCACTCAAAATCTATGTTTGTTTTATTGATTATAAATATGAGTATCACTTTATAAGGAAATGGGGAAGCCCATTTGCGATTGTCTAGGGAAAGGGGCGGGCGTCAGATGGCATCTGTTGGTTATGGCCGGGGGTTTGGTCGTGGGTTGTTACCTCCCGACAATACGTCGGTAAGTGTGAGCCCCTCCCACTGTGGGACCAATAGGGTTTTCGTCGTCCATTTTTCTCAAACAGGGTCTTAGCTGGTCTACCTCTGTACCCTGTTATCTTGGTAGTGCTTGTGAGGGTGCTGCGAGCGGGGTCCTGATTAACTGCCTGTAACCGCGTTAAGATCATCTTGGGGTCTCACAGACTCACAAAGAGCTAATACACCAACCCTAACAGATCAGAACGCAGTACCAGACTGTTTTATATTCAGCTTATATCTATTTAGTTACTCTATTTTATTTCATCGTTAAAAACGAATTATGGATGGTAAGATCTCAACACCTTTTTTGTCTATAGCCATTGTATTTCAACCAAATGCCAATCGTTACTCCAATAATTATTTAAAATAATAAGCGGTGTTGAGAATATACTTCTGTATATTATTGTAATTATAATAAGAATAGTATTGACGCACGTCGTTGAAGGACGCAGTGGGATGCATTTAAATTAGGTAGACCTCCGATCCAAATCTAGCGTTGTACACAGATCGTTTTATCAGTCCACTATTTCGGATGAGCGTCGCCGACTCCAGGTCGGTGTAATGATATAAAACTGAAACGGACAATAATCATTAAACTTGTTAAAATCTCGTTTTATACGATGAAATAAAATAGAGTAACTAAATAGATATAAGCTGAACCTAAAACAGTTATGTAATTGACTATCGATGAGATGAAAATTTTGACTGAAATAAGGCTTACCTTTCTCTATCATCTTTAAAGTTTTGTGTTAAACGCTTCAAATCGAAACTTGGTATTTCTGGAAATAACCGGCACACTTTCTTTGCTTGTGAAATTCAATTATTTTTAGAAAATGTACTAGTCACGCGAGTTGTTAACATGTCTTATTTAGTCGAAATATATTGTTCATCACTTTTTTTTGTTACATTTCGCTGACAATTTCGGCAGTAAGCGGCTTTTATAAGCATACATTGGCACGTTTATGGCGATTCAAATGCGATTTTTTCAGTCAACTATGAAAAATTGTTTCAAAAGTGAGCTAAAAGATACACATTTAATGACAGGAAATTACGAGGAAAACTGTCTGTATTTTCAAACAATTACATTCAAATTCGTTTACATATTCAAGGATTGCAATGTACTTTATATCTAGTGAATATTCTTTTGTAATTTGATCTTCCATGCTAAAGCAATAAGTAGTTGTTGGCAGTGTTGCATTTACTATCAGTATCAATGAACAGTTTCATAAATCTGAGACTCTTGATTTCCTTCTTTGGATGCATTACGTGTTTCAATAGGATATCACTTATAAAACGTATTTATCTCTCTTCCAGAACGTATTTATCTCTCTTCCAAAACAGTTTTATCACTCAATCAGATTGCTCAGATGTTTATTATTAACCTTTCAAAGAATGTAAAGTACGTTTACTTTAGGGACCGCAGATCTAAGACGCGAGATTCGATGCAATATCTTGCATGTTTTCGTTATCCTGAACAAGAAGTCCAACCTCCTTCATCAAACTATGAAAAATAACTGCAATCATGTGACAGATCACAAATTGCATATTAACCTATGCCTATATGGTCGTGGTCGAAAGAAAAGTAATTGAAAATTCAATGGTCACAGTGAATGAACTAAACGAGCATAAAAAGGTTACATACAACCAATTCCTAATCCATACAAAGAATTGTACCCTGTTACACATATTTGTTATATACAATTATTAATCCGTCCATTCTTCCTAAAGGCAATGCGACTCCTTCTTGCACACAATAAACACTCATACATAATTCACATCGGCTCTTGAAGATAACCTGTGTGCTAGATCTTGCTCTTCTGCGTTGAAAGTAAAATACAACACTTTAATACAATAATGATAGTTTCAATATCTGGTATACACGCATGTATGGTTTATATCGGCCTCGAAGATACCATTTGTGTGCGAGATCTTGCTCGACTGCATTGAAAGTGAAATATCTCACATAGATACAATAATGATAGTTTTAATATCTGGTATACACTCATACATGATTTAAATCGGCCCTTGAAGACACCAATTGTGTGCCAGATCTTGATCAAATGCGTAGAAAGTATAATGCCTCACTTAAATACAATAATTTACTCTATAGTTTTAGGAAATTTAGGCAAATGAATGTAAATGACATAACAATAAATCAACGTGAGAAGACGACAAGAACATATATTAACATACTTTATTTCAAAAGCGAGCTAGATAATTGTCTAATGAATACAAACGGTAGAACTATGTTTGCTTGAAGCTGTTATAACCTTAATGTGTGTTAAATTGCCTACCAAAATGGGTAGAAATAAGTGCTGTTTTGATGTCATTTGGAAAGTGGTGGTAGGGTATAAAGTCTCTTTCACCTTGGCGAACGCATCGTTAACGTTATTTGAATGAGGATTAGTTCTCGGAAGTAATGTGTAGAGTTTCACGTCAATCACATGTTGATGACATACTTTAATCTTAAGGAGAAACCAATTATATTGACATACTTGACTTAAAATATACTTCATTAGCAACCAATTGTATACAACACTAATAAGTTTCAACATGTTATCTTTTAGTTAGTTTGTTAATTGAAATATTTCAAATGGTTATGATATGAATTGTTGGATGAATATTGAACAATTCATAAACGTTGTTGACGAATAAGTCTAATAACGCTTACCATATATATAATAACAGTCCCCACGAGGTAGGTTCATATCTGAATCAAAACGGTTGGCCAAATAAAAATATTACAAACGTAGTTTTGTATGAACTAAGTCATCCTTATTGTTTGCAGGCATTTCGGAAGACAAAAGAGGATATGCACTTGCCATTCGGTGAGCTTACGCTGATTACAGAAGACAGGTACAAGGATGTTTTAGAAAAGGTCCAAGAATGTTTCGTTATCGATGAGCCTATTGGAAAAGCTGTAGGCATTAAGTGGTCCCCATTCTTTGAATCATTCTGGTTAAAGGCGCTAAAGACAGGAATATCATTGATGGTTGTTAATCCCGAAGACAACGATATCATTGGCTTCCGAATAAATGAATACTCATTAAGAAAAGAAAATATGCCGGATTTGAATAAGCTTGATGACGAGAGTCTGAAAATAAAGGATGCGTTCTTGCTTTATGCAATAGGGAAAGCGAATATCTACGACCACTACAGCACTGATGAAGCCGTTCATTTCCTTGGACTTGGAGTCACAAGGAAATATAGAAAGCGAGGGTTTGGGACCTTGCTTATGGAAAGTGGAATAAAGTTGGCCAAGAACCTCGGCATCAGCCCTTGCTATATCACAGGTGAATGTTCCTCGAACTTTTCAAAGAGGATTTATGAACGGTTAGGTTTTGACGTTTTGTCTGGAACGGCCTATGAAGATTTTGAAATCGAAGGAAAGAAAGTATTCAGAATACTGGAGAACACAAATCGATAAAGATCTACGGGAAAGCGATTTAACATTGGGCATGCAATGTGCCCCGATTAAAGTGTCGTTTTACCAAGTATCAAATGTATTGCAATGTTTTGTTATACACTCGGCTATATAATCTTATTGTATTTCCTCAAAAAGACATACAAGATTTTAAGTTCATAGACTCAATAAATCAAACATTTGTTCTCTGTTTGTTTATGATATATATACAATCTGTAACCTGCATCAAGTGACAGGGCCTTTTCTTTAGTACCCACGGTTCCGACTATCGGACCCATTCCCTAAGCAAAATATATGCTATTATTCCCAATCTTCGGGAAAAAATCCCAATAATAAATAAAAAATTAAAAAAAAAAACATATGAAAGTCTTAACCTGTACTGTTCAACATCCTTATAAATAATGCCCTGTAAAATTTTTTGGATAGTTGATTTCAGAATTTGCTTATTTTCATCACATTCAGAGATCAGTATGAAATATTACTGTCATGATTTATTGAAATATTTTCACCCCTAAACCCTCTATTTAAAAAGAGGACACGACCACCCGGGGTTAAACCGAGAGAGAGCATCAGCATAAGAGTGTTGTTTACCCGGCAGGTTCTTAACAATCATTGTTCAAGGGCTAAGCGCTTCCATCCAACTGCCGTTGTTGGTGCTTAAAACTCATCAGCCAAGCCAGACTGCCGTGATATTTGCGGGCATTAAACGGCCTGCTTATTAACTTATGTTTCTTCCACTTCGTAAAAGCACCTTTGGAAATGAGAATGTGTTAGTTGTACTTAGCCAGATTACAAAATGGTGTAAATTGATTCGCCTTTATTGTAAGACAGGGGCCACTCCTTACCACCCATTAAAAACTACAGTGGAGCTGTACATTTTTTGAGTGATCATATGTTTTTCCTTTGCCACACCAAGGGGAGCGAAAGTTGGATATTTATGTCGCTGACACCGCCAGGGTCACTCAAAGGGCATGTGGGGTTTAAGGGAGTAGTTATCTACTTACACCAAGCAGCTACAAAATGATTATAATTAGGTGGATATCCTGTTCATCTAAGTGACCCTGCGGTTGGCAAGGGTAAACGTACGAACTTAGCCAAACATTGGTAGAGCCCAGTGGTTATTGGGGAATCTAACACCGTATCTTTACAGGTTCAAGCTTGAACATGCGGTTATGACGGCTTATCATAATTGAATGAAGCCGTGTCGGGATGAGAACATCCAGAAATGGTTAATGAATCTAAAGGATTGGTATGATGAGGCTATGGATATTTCAGATGTTGAAGAGGCATATTTTGTCTTCAAACGGCCTGGGAGCTTTATTCATGTGTCTGTAATGCTTGGTACCATGGAGTTTGTGTAAATGTCACCCCAATGAAAGTCGTTGATTTGCACAATTTAAATGTTCGGGGAGTTCTCTCCAGTGTCTGGGGAGGGGGCACAAAGAATCTGCGTGGTTTTATTCCTGAAAATACGTTCGGGATAGATAAATAGGTTATTGTTCGAAGCGGTGTGCCTTAATCCACGAAAGAATTTTGGTATTTTGTTCTTGTGTGTTTATTCTTTCCGATTCGCAATCTGATGTCCCTGGCAATGTATCTAATGATGGGGAGAAACGCGCCACGTGGGTTCGAGTTCATTCCCCGCCGTCTGAGGAGAGGGGCTTAGGTTAGGACATTTCTCCAGGGAGAGACGGTCATGGCTTCATCTTTCAGGATACCTTCCCCTCTCGAGGCTGTTTTCATGATTCACTCTTACTCAAAATTGTTATGACATACCGAAAAGGATGAACAAATATCGAACACCATGGATTTTATGAAGGGTACCGTGCAGAAAAAATGTTCCACCTAACTTGTGCCTTTTCAGCTATTAAATACACGGTTACAATTTTGTTATCAGTTTATTAAAGGTTTATCACTCAAAATCTATGTTTGTTTTATTGATTATAAATATGAGTATCACTTTATAAGGAAATGGGGAAGCCCATTTGCGATTGTCTAGGGAAAGGGGCGGGCGTCAGATGGCATCTGTTGGTTATGGCCGGGGGTTTGGTCGTGGGTTGTTACCTCCCGACAATACGTCGGTAAGTGTGAGCCCCTCCCACTGTGGGACCAATAGGGTTTTCGTCGTCCATTTTTCTCAAACAGGGTCTTAGCTGGTCTACCTCTGTACCCTGTTATCTTGGTAGTGCTTGTGAGGGTGCTGCGAGCGGGGTCCTGATTAACTGCCTGTAACCGCGTTAAGATCATCTTGGGGTCTCACAGACTCACAAAGAGCTAATACACCAACCCTAACAGATCAGAACGCAGTACCAGACTGTTTTATATTCAGCTTATATCTATTTAGTTACTCTATTTTATTTCATCGTTAAAAACGAATTATGGATGGTAAGATCTCAACACCTTTTTTGTCTATAGCCATTGTATTTCAACCAAATGCCAATCGTTACTCCAATAATTATTTAAAATAATAAGCGGTGTTGAGAATATACTTCTGTATATTATTGTAATTATAATAAGAATAGTATTGACGCACGTCGTTGAAGGACGCAGTGGGATGCATTTAAATTAGGTAGACCTCCGATCCAAATCTAGCGTTGTACACAGATCGTTTTATCAGTCCACTATTTCGGATGAGCGTCGCCGACTCCAGGTCGGTGTAATGATATAAAACTGAAACGGACAATAATCATTAAACTTGTTAAAATCTCGTTTTATACGATGAAATAAAATAGAGTAACTAAATAGATATAAGCTGAACCTAAAACAGTTATGTAATTGACTATCGATGAGATGAAAATTTTGACTGAAATAAGGCTTACCTTTCTCTATCATCTTTAAATGTTTTGTGTTAAACGCTTCAAATCGAAACTTGGTATTTCTGGAAATAACCGGCACACTTTCTTTGCTTGTGAAATTCAATTATTTTTAGAAAATGTACTAGTCACGCGAGTTGTTAACATGTCTTATTTAGTCGAAATATATTGTTCATTCACTTTTTTTTTGTTACATTTCGCTGACAATTTCGGCAGTAAGCGGCTTTTATAAGCATACATTGGCACGTTTATGGCGATTCAAATGCGATTTTTTCAGTCAACTATGAAAAATTGTTTCAAAAGTGAGCTAAAAGATACACATTTAATGACAGGAAATTACGAGGAAAACTGTCTGTATTTTCAAACAATTACATTCAAATTCGTTTACATATTCAAGGATTGCAATGTACTTTATATCTAGTGAATATTCTTTTGTAATTTGATCTTCCATGCTAAAGCAATAAGTAGTTGTTGGCAGTGTTGCATTTACTATCAGTATCAATGAACAGTTTCAGTAAATCTGAGACTCTTGATTTCCTTCTTTGGATGCATTACGTGTTTCAATAGGATATCACTTATAAAACGTATTTATCTCTCTTCCAGAACGTATTTATCTCTCTTCCAAAACAGTTTTATCACTCAATCAGATTGCTCAGATGTTTTATTATTAACCTTTCAAAGAATGTAAAGTACGTTTACTTTAGGGACCGCAGATCTAAGACGCGAGATTCGATGCAATATCTTGCATGTTTTCGTTTGAGCATCGTATACTCAACACTATTAATGAATTGTCACTTGTCATAAAAAACATTTTCCTTTTCCATATACATTACAATTAAACTATATTGTGTACCCTAAGTTCCTTTAAATGAACCGCGTTGAATACAATTGGGCTCTAAAGACCATATACCTTTCTCAATGCGCCGTTAAGCAACCTTCCCTATCAGTGTGTGTATACCACGTGATAAATTGCGTCATAAATGCTACGTCGGCAATATCTTGATTTGATAAAATACTTTAAACAAAGATAACTTCACTATTTCTTCACCATTTTAAGAGAAACATAGCGCATTCTACGCCGTTTTCGGAGCCCTACCTTCGGATTTTTACCAGAATTTGATTGCCAGTTTAGTTTCTTAAAACACTTCGACAAACCTTTTCACAATACGGCCGTCTGGCGGAGCACTGTCAAAACATTATTTTGGAAACAAGTTTGTCGAAGTGTTTGAGAAAACTGATGACCTCATAAAAGTTCGGATATAAAACAAATGCGGGGCTCTTTAAGCGACATCGACTGCACATTTTTTAATTTAAAATGGTTTTGTAAATGAAAAGTTATGTTTGATTTAAGTCTTCATTTTAAGCAAATATTTGCCTTCCGAGGTAGCATATATGACGTTATTTATCACGTGGTATGCACACACTGCCTTTAGGCTTTTGTCAGACGTCAATCGAATCCCATAATATTTCAACAATTGTATTTGTGTATTGGAGACCCTTAATACATTGTATTGTGTGTATATTTCAACATACTGACCAGATTTTTGCTCTTTTGCCCTACTTCCTGTGTGTACTTTACCAGTTGTGTGCCACGTGACAAAATTGTTTCCTCACACTGTAATGGTATATGTTGGTTATTAATACGATGCAATCCGATTGGCTACATCAATCTTAAATCAAATGAACACTAATATTGAATACCACCCAAAATGTAGTCGGGTCATTTATCAACGTTAAAAACGTGACCTGAATATTCGCATGCAAGGTATCCATTAACATGCGGTAAGGATTTCAGTCGATTAAAGATGTTTTGGTTAGTCTATGGCCTTAGTCTATGTCCATATTTCTGCTGATCTCGACTGATACAAGTCAAAACATTTTGACAACTGAAGGTACGAATAGACTTCTAATTAAAGTGGTTGTGCTGTTTTGTGTGTTTTTTGCTGTAGCTGGCTACATAAAAATGCACATTTAAAACATTACCCGTTGTGAAATTGAATAATCAGTATAATCATATGACTAAACATTGCTGCTGTGTATTCTAATCTATTCAGTGCTAGATTAAACTAAAAAAGGGCTAACTCGTACATTACATTAATTAATGTCTTACAAAAGTGAACATGTTTTCTTTGCATTAGTATACCTGAGCACATGCAGTTTATCGGTGTCTCAATGTTATAAGATAAAAGATATACATGTAACTAATAAGGATTTCTAGTACTACCTTTAAAACAAGTTACCTCAGTCTTTATGTCCCCATTTATTATGATACTCATAAGTAATTATTCACACACACACGCACGCACGCACGCACGCACGCACGCACGCACCCACGCACGCACGCACTCACGCACACACGCACGCAGCTCGCACGCACGCACGCACGCACACACACATCCAAATGTTCAATGAAGCAATTCAAAGACGAACTGCAGAAGAAACACATAGGTCATCTTCAGAAAATTCCACTGCTTTTAGTGCATCTTCTTTGTGTCTGGTGTGATGACATGCAACTGGGAGACTCCATGTGTGATGTTTTCTGTAATATTATAAACTTGAACCTCTTCAGAGCTGAGAAGAAAGATGGAAACTTGTGTCAAGATACAGGCGAAGGAGTCGTAAACAAAACCGTTCAGGGCCTATTTGAGAGCAAATATCACTCAACAATAAAGCCATTGGCGAAACAAGCATTCAATACATTATTTGACTCACATCGCGAGAGATCACTGCTATTTAGTCGTTTGGAATGTATCAAAACACTGGGAGAAACAGTTTTTCAGAGGGTTTTGAAGTCTGGTTTATTGACACAGCGGAAGGTTGCTCGGAAATTAACTAGACGGGTGTAAGAAGTGTCCTTTCCGCACAAAACATTCCAGGAATTCTTTGCAGCCGTTCATATTTGTCTAGAGTCCGGCAAATCGGAGATGCAGCTGTCACTTTTGACAATGTGCTCTACTATGAACATCATACTGGAGTTCTCAAAAGTGTTCATATTTTTAGCGGTTTGTCCCCTGCAACCGCTTCAGAGATATTTTCCAAACTTCAGCCTGCAATAATAGCTAGTAAGGAGCGAAAAATGTATCTTGCTCATGGGTCTTTGCTGAAGTATTGGGAAGATGTTGCGCCACTAAAGGACTTGCAGGACATGTTTTTATCATGTCAAATGGAATACGAAGATAGAAAGCAATGCCGCAATGAACCATTTTCAGTTAGCGTTTGTGTTCATAGACGATACAAATAAAATAAATCAAGCGTTTTGGAACTTAACATCCGATACGTCGATTGCGAATACACTGCACATCAATGACGTAAACACATCTGAAGATTTTAAAAACGTATTAAGTAAAATGCCAACCAATTACATGTCTCAATTCGAAAGACTTGATATTTGAGCCGTTGCCGGCGAAACTGAGATTGACCATTTATTTACCAGTGCGAAAGAAACATTGAATATTTTGATATTTCATTCTGGTTGCTGGAAAAGCATGCGTTGGGTGGAACATTATGTCTCTCTTTCAGGGAAAGCGTTTAATGCCATGTGCCTCATGATGAACCTTGAAACTTTGTCACTGTGGGACTTGCATCTTACATACAACCAACTAGTGGTGTTGAGTTCTAGTATTGAAAAGAAAACTTGCATTAAACAAATTGGATTAGGGGACATTCACTGTTTAGATTACGATGTTTCGTGCAAAGAACTGAGTCTCGACCTGTCGAAGCAAACAAGTCTGAAAATACTACAAGTGAACTTACTTCCATATTCACATGTGATGGTCCCGGTGTCGATCGAGGACTGCGTACTGGGAGCATTTTTTGAGTCTTGCATTTTGAAGACTTTATTTGAAGGACTACAAAGATCAACCATGCTACGCGTCTTCAGCTGTTTTGAGCTGAAGAGTGAACAAGATATTGATCTGATGATTAGTGCAATTCTCACACTACTGGCACTGGAGACTATGATTTTACAGCGAACCGATTTATGGGACAAAATACTGACGATATCGAAAGAAATGCTAAGTTTTTCTGTGATCAAATTGAAGAGTACGTTTCTCCGTCAAATGTTTGAAAACACTTACAGAGCAAATCTCCGATTGCCATCATTCAATAACAATTGAACTTGTCGGATGTAAAGTAACGACTAGCGATGACTTTGAGCAATTTAAAATAGACATTATGGCGTCTAGAACATTCAATGTTATCGAAAACAGCATTGACAAATACGAGCGATCAAGGTTCGTTTTCCAGAGAAGTAAGTGACGTTCCATAAAATCATTCTGTGTTTTTTTATGTTTAGGTATTACATTATATACTAAGCAATACTCTATATCTATATATTGCCTATTGAAATGCTATGTGTGTTTTGTTGTTCAAAGATGGTAACATTTATCAATAAACATATTTGAATGTATACAATATCACGAGTATGATATGTGTGTTGTATTGTGCCTTTGCTTGTTTTTCGTTCCATGTATATTGGGCAGGGAACCATGACTGAAAGAGCTGTTTACCGTGCTCATCATCAAGTAAATGGCTGTTTTAGAGGATATTCAGATTGAAACCATTTCGATATAGTTTGGACATTGGTTATATCAAATATATAGAGTATTACTTTGTGCTATTATAACATTACGGCAGATAAATCGTTAAAGTCTCAAATATCTTTAAGCATGGAGTAACTTCCTCTTCGTCCAAAAATAAATGTTGATATAAGTTATTGACGAAAAAATAGTCTTGATACCGTTTGAATAAAACCGATGTTTTACCATTCCGATAAACCAAACGCAATATAACCATCCAGTTGAATATATGGACTACAGTTTAAGAAATTACTAATAAAAAAACGACCATGCGTTTGAAACACAACCTTCTCAAAGCTAATTTGATGCTTTTTCAATAAGAACGTACTGAAAACAATATGAAAAAAATATGCTGAATATGACTTACGTAATTATGGAATAGACAATGTAAAAAATGAATTGTTCAAATATATTAAGAATAATAATCTATTGGATCTTTTTTTAGAATAATCAATCATGTAAATCAACTATATCACACACATCGTAACCGTCATAACTCCTGTGTCGCACATATGTAATATGAGTTTAAATGACCGCAACATTTAACATACTTTGAGGAAATTTAATAATTATTAAGGGAGGGAACTCTTTATCAGCGCCGAATACTATCTTATCCGCCCTTCTTTATTTTGGCGCCTTTCTCACTTGTTCTTTAGTTTTAATCCGGTTCGGATGTGTGTTTTTTATGTTTTTCTATGATTGGTCTTTTTAATGTTACCTTACTCACGAAAGACAGCACATCGTCTTAAAGAAGGAATTATGTAAAGGCTATAGCGAAGCCTCAACATGAGATAAATAAAGTGATCCCTGGTAACCACACAATGGAAGAGGCGCACAACTGTGCATTGAACTAGAACGTCGAAATCAAGGTGTAAAACGGATTCTTGATGTGGAATACCTGTTTGACATTTCTTTTCTAGTTATGCGGTAAAGTCAACAGGGTCTTCACAGTCGATATGTGACCATGCATAGATTTCAATTCATTATCACACGTGCTAGATTGAAGCAGAAAACAAGTGACAGCGCAAGCATCCAGAAACGGCCTTTCCATTGACTGTTGGTGTGCCATGCGTTTTTTTAACTATATACCTACTAGTGGATTGGAGCACCAATGGGGAATTAGCTTTCACGTCCAAACCAAAATCCTTTTCACGACACCAAGATCTTTTCACGATTTTATTATGTTGTTCTTTCCTTAACAAATACTTGATGTAATAACACAGTGTGTGAAGTCCAAAAATTAACACCAAATACATTGTACAACGCTATAGATTTCTGGACTGTGGTAAAACCACCTCCGAGCACAGACAAATTTCAAGTGTCCGTTTTCTATGAAGAACTACCTTTTTTCTCTAAACATTTAAAAACATGTTACATGGTCATGCATTACATAAATTTAACCAATAGAAAATCAGAAAATACTTCAAAAAGACTGTCAGCTCAGCTCAAACTAATTACTTCTGAGTTCAAATAGTTCTCAATCAAAACATATGTCAAAGTGCTAAATTAGATACAAAGAAACAATAAAACAGTTAGCTTAAGTAAATCTGGCTTCGACTGACACCTCTCCTTTGTTTGGTTATTAGCAAAATCCTAATTCGATGGCGTTTGCCAACCTGTCACAAACACAGTTGCATATTTCAAATAACAGGTGTAAAAACATCTAACAAATAATTTGTAAATAACCCAACGCTAATATTATGAGTCTGGTTTCAAGTAACAAAACAATATTAACAAGTTTCCAAGTTTATTTCGTATAACTCATGTCACAAAACATGACAAAAAGAGTATTGAAATATATATATATATATAACTATGTAAAGAACGAGAATATTTTAAGACATAATCTATAAGAATAAATAAATTCAATCAGTGTCATCCAATATTAACATTATACCTTTATAATGGAGGAGGCATTTAAAGGGAAACAAAATGCATCAATGTATGTATCATTATGAGAATCGAACCATTATCTCTTTAATAAGCTTACAGAGTTTTTCAAAATGTATACCTGAATCAGGTCTTATTTGCATTACTTGTTCAAATTTAATAATATTTGGATGTCTAATATATTTATTATCAAGACAACTTTTTCTTTTACCAGCAAATTCTTGACATTCCAACAAATAATGATATTCATCTCCTATGCTATTATCGTTACAAAATAAACATGTTCTGTCGTTGTATTCTACATTATTCCAACTTCCAATTTCCACAGGTTATTTGTTATTTCTAGTTCTAAATTTTATCATATATCGCAAGAGTTTGTAAGGTGTCTGTACAAGATAATTTTCAAATTCAAACTTTTCTTTATACAATCTATAATTTATACATTTTCTAGAAGTATTTATAGTAGCAAACCATTAATTAATAAAAGATCGGACAATTTTTGATAAACAGTTTTCTTTAACCATGATCTGTTTAAAAAGTCATGACTCTGCCAAATGTTAATATGCCCGCATTTAATTAATATTTCCTTAATATTACGATATTAACCTAAGTATCGCATGACGTACAGCATAACACTGGCATTGCGTACACCACTAATATAGGTTGGCATTCCTTTAGTTCACATCACCGTGTAAGCAAATAATGCATTAATTCGATTTAGAGAAAACGCACGCCCAGATGTTACACATACTGCTTGGCTCTTGAAAACTGGAAGGGCGCAGCCACCTGCAAGCAATAAGAAAGCGAGAGTGTATTCCTGTATTTAATTTCTTATTTTTTACCTTTAGAACACTATAATTTATGCTTGACGTTTTGTTTACTTCAATAAAATATAAAAATAGTATCGTAAAATGTTTTACAGTAATAGAAAAAGAGAAATGCAAAATAAAGTTATAAGTTATATCCGGACGAAAATGTCCTAAATCTGCTATACAAAGTTCCCTTTTTCAATTGAGCATGTTCTTCTTGAAAATAAGTGATGTAAAATATATTACATTTAATCTAATATTGTACTACGATAATAGTCGATGGGAAAATCATTCAAAATTTTCAGGCTACACTTTTTAACGACACTAACACAAATTAGTTGTTTCCTCACATCAATAAAGATGATGAATAATGGGATTCCTTTAATCAGATAATGATTATCTAAACGGAAGTTTTCAAAGGCACAACGAATATAATTGTTTAATTACAGGGATTGTATCTGACGCAATCAACAGTGTTCATGTTAGTGCATATCCCATTCATTACATTGCCTTTGATACCGTTTGTCAGTGGAAATACGATTATGCAGATTCAGGAATATGCTCTACTTTATGTGATCATGAATTAAATATGTCTTCTTCACTGGAAAAATGCGAGGATAAAGGAGAAGAACAGCCTTACACGTCTTTAATCAAATTGGGTGCCAATGGCTGCTGCATCATTTAGATTCAAAGTGTATTATATTAACGCAGCATTAACGCCTAAATATAATCACGCTATGCGCTAGAATTCAGGCCCCAATTTCTCAAAAATTCTTTAGCTTGACAGGCTTTAGTAGCTTATTTTAATTAGCGGAAATACATTCTTTAATTGATTTTTGATAAATTCAAAACGGTTCATTTTGATTATCATATAGCTAATTTATATCTTAAGTCTAAAAACTCTTTAAGACGTAAATGTTACGCAATTAATTTAAAAACAAAAATAGTGAGCTTAGCTTAATCCTGTTATAAGGGGTTTAAGAAGTCTTGAACCTGATAAAAAGGCATACATGTACATAACCCGGTCGGTATTTTAAGGTAATAATTGAATAATGTTTATGACAATGTATTGCACGGGCCGTTTGAATGCCTGGTGCTTGCCTGGAACGCTTTTTTTGTAATTTCCTGTTATTACTATTAAGTGAAAACAGATTCGTCCATACGGGTTCTTCATCTTCAACATATCTACATCTGCAATAAGAACAATGATGTAATCT
This sequence comes from Mya arenaria, assembly GCF_026914265.1. Taxonomy (NCBI): domain Eukaryota; kingdom Metazoa; phylum Mollusca; class Bivalvia; order Myida; family Myidae; genus Mya; species Mya arenaria. Next base: position 61,330,582 of record NC_069129.1, read on the forward strand.
CAGTCATTTACTAACGTTATTTGCATGTTAGATAGTTAGTGCATCATTACTTATCACAAAAGTTACTCTTTGTCAGATACTCTTACATGGAAAACTTAGAATACAACCTAAATTTTCAACCAATGAGATTGCAGAGAGGCAACCATTAAGTAGTCTTCTCATTAAGAATCTCAACGTTCGCGGGTGTTTAAAGGTCTGCCTACTGCCAATCATCCGATACACATTCCCTGCGTCAGATTTTGCGTCGACAACGTATCAGCCAATGCGTTTGTAGGTTACACACCACCATTGTTATTCCCTATATAATTCAATGTAAAATTATAATGTTTAGACAACATTTAAAGGCATTTCGAGCGAATGCAGGCTATGATAACCACATATATTCTTAAAGTAGAAGCTTTAAATTACCTTTTAAGCCAATAAAAAAGGGGGGTCAAGTTATTCCTAAGAAAAATCAATCCACTTGAAAAACAAACTCTAAAAATTGCACCATCCGCCATGACAGATCTTCCAAAATGACCTTTCAACTATAGGGCAGCGGTTTATGCTTTAATCTCTACTCTAAATGATAAATCAAGCAAGAATAGATACTTTAGGTATAAAAGTTTCAGGAATAATGATAGTTTTGATTTACAGTGTATTGAGCATGTGAAAACATGTCTATCAATCATAAGAACATTTGTTTTTTATTGAGAATTTTCCACACAACGGAAGTACATATGACGTAATGGGGACGTCATTCCTGTATTCTAAGTCAGTTAGATGACATGAAGTGAATTCTTTATCATTAAGAATTAACTTCATGTCATCTAACTATTACTTATACAATTTATATAGCATTGCATTTTTATTTTGTTAAACTGCTTGGTGCTAAACAGGTCATTTTCTATGTAGTAATTAATGTTCCAATTTTGTAAATCTATCAGGCGGCAGGACGGGCACAGAACTAAGTACTACATTTCTTAGTGTTCAGCGCATAATGCCCCGAGGATGTCTAAATGGAAAGTAGGCGTTTGCAATTTGCTTAATGGATTTTGGATTGTCGGCGCTCTTCTAAATGAGTAAATGATAATCTTTCCTGCGATCCCATTTGCAGAGGCATGCCCCTGAGCCCTAAGTAGTTTAGCCATTGACTTAGTACTTTTAGGCGAAGCAATGAAAACGAGTAAATACTACTATATTAACGGAGAGCCACAAGAGTTATTATACGAATGAAACCACTAATGTTTTGATATCGGAATGCAGTTACCTACAATCAATGAAAACATCGGTAACTTATTTGCCACTTTCTTGAAATGCATGAACTATACGTAGGGTAAGTGTATCAGTAGTACATCCTAGCGTGGATGTAAGCTGGCAGGGGAAATTGGTCCCAGATGTAGGTTATATAATTATACTAAGTAATAAAAAGGATGAATGTTGGCGCATACGGTGCAAACACTTCTGATTTCTTTGCAAACTGAAAGACGAATACACTGCATTGCAGATAAATATCCTTGTCTAATAGAATACCTGGCATAACATGTTTTAACTGTATAATATTCCCCTCTATATATCTTTATTTTTAGTTAATTAAATTGGACAAAATATATTATTATCCGCTCAAATTTGTTATTTTCTGTCGAATCCTCTATCGATGCATCCGTATGGAATTGTAAAATATTGTGCTTTTTGCGCTTGATTAAATGCTGACATTATGCAGCTGTGAGCTTAGAATCGCATCGAGCAAAGTCGAACTATTGTCGATAACCTTCCTAAGATGAGATATAGAGGATATTTGTTTATTTCAGTTCGCCACCAGCGAAAATATATAATTTTTCTATGATCACGAGTGAAATAGAATACGATCTTACACTGAAATATACAAATTTTCTGTTTCTTTTATCGGAGTATTATTAGTATTTTTGTTTCTTGATATCGCCCTTTTTTGGAAAAAAGGTGTGTTTTTACGCAATTACCCGTGGGAGGCCCATCACGCAAATTCTATATTTTAACAGCCGATAACGTAGCTGTTTTTCTATTTTCTATTTCCGGTCTATTGAAAAAAAATCTCTTATGTTTTTTTATAGTTATTTTTTCGCTCGTTCTTTAGTGCAAACATTTTATGAGCAGTAATCAATGAAGTTTTATTAGTGCATCTATGTTCCAAAAAATAACGAAACCACTTATTTTTAGCGGGGAATGAATACATAACCAAATTTCTATGTCGCCAATTATTGAATGAAATTTGAAAGCTCGAATGTGTTAGCAAAACAACTGCAGATTATCATTGAATATAAAACTTTTTTTCTTAGTTTTAGAGTGTGTTTAATGATACAGAACAGAACAGAACATAACAGAACAGAACAGAAATTTTATTTGACTTAAGCATAAAAAGCTCATCGTCACAACAATATGTATAGAAATAATGCATGGCATGTGACAACTATAAAATAACAGTAAAGCGCTAACTTCCTTAGGGTGGTTTGGTTGTTACTTTGCATTAAAACAATATATTTCACCAAACTCGTATGAGTGTAAAATATTTCGGAATATATTGACGTCTAAGGTCCGATATACTGGACATTTGAGGACGAAATGAAATTCGTCCTCAATATCATTTAGATTACAGAGTGAACATTTTCTTTCATTCGTAGGAACCTTATTGTGTCGACCTATTTCTATATTTAGTTTATGGGATGATAGGCGTAATTTAGATAAAATACTTCTATACTTTGTATTTTCAACAAGACTGAGATATGAAGATTGTTCAAAATTTGTCTTAATTTCTTTAAACACATCTATACATGGATCGATATTCAGTCATCTTACTGTAAGAGACCGAATCTATTTTCTTTGAAGACAGGTCGATTACCAGGTAATGAGAACCACGCTAGTTTTTACAAATTTTGAGGCGTGGGTTGGGTAATGAAAAATCAGTAAATCTGTAAATTTCTGTTTAAATTTTCCGGGAAGTTCGTATTAAGTAATACAACGAAAGACAGTTCAAAATACATTTGAACGATGATATAACATTTTAATTATGTTCAAACAGCTGTTTTCGTCTTAAATCTGTATTCATCGTATGAAAGCAATTGTTCGACATTCAGCCTCAAGATCAAGAAAACATTTGAAAAAGGGGATAACCATTTTCCCAATAAACGGTAAGTTGTTAATTTCCAAAAAATATTTTTTTTAAACTTATGGAACATATCTTTTAATTTTTGCCAACATTTTCTGGTTCAAAGTGAAGTGTTCTATTTTGATCAAGGGGAAGAAGCTACAATGAATTTTGACAGTAGTTCTGAAAGTTGATATTTACACTCCCTATTTTGCAGTGAAAATATCAAATTGATATTTCCACTGATGTTATTTCACTGATAAAACTCCATATTTCATCAAAAAACATGAAAGAAACAAAAGATTTAATCAAAGCTATTCAATTGTGTTAAAAACTCAATAAATGGTAAATGGTTTACAGAAAACAACCGAAAGGTAGTGCGTGTTATCATTTAACAGCGTCGTCACACGATAGGTACGAGAAGTTGCACTACTTGTTTGGGTACGTGTACTTGTACATATTTTTGTGAATTACGTCATCAACCAATGTGTACACGCTATATGTACATGTACGTGTTCGTGAACAGTAGTATTTGTCAACTACGTCGTCTAGCTATGTGTACACGCTATTTGTACGTGTACGTGTTCGTGTACAGTAGTATTTGTCAAGTACGTTATCTAGCTTTGTGTACACGCTATTTGTACGTGTACGTGTTCGTGTACAGTAGTACTTTTCAACTACGCCATCTAGCTATGTGTACACGCTATTTGTACGTGTACGTGTTCGTGTACAGTAGTATTTTTCAACTACGCCATCTAGCTATGTGTACACGCTGTTTGTACATGTACATGTACGTGTTTGTGTACAGTAGTATTTGTCAACTAAGTCATCTAGCTATATGTACACCCTATTTGTACATGCACGTGTACGTGTTCGTGTACAGTAGTATTTGTCAACTACGTCATCTAGCTATGTGTACACGCTTTTTGTACATGTACGTGTTCGTGTACAGTAGTATTTGTCAACTACGTCATCTAGCTATGTGTACACGCTTTTTGTACATGTACGTGTACGTGTACAGTAGTATTTGTCAACTACGTCATCTAGCTATGTGTACACGCTTTTTGTACATGTACGTGTTCGTGTACAGTAGTATTTTTCAACTACGCCATCTAGCTATGTGTACACGCTGTTTGTACATGTACATGTACGTGTTCGTGTACAGTAGTATTTGTCAACTAAGTCATCTAGCTATATGTACACCCTATTTGTACATGCACGTGTACGTGTTCGTGTACAGTAGTATTTGTCAACTACGTCATCTAGCTATGTGTACACGCTTTTTGTACATGTACGTGTTCGTGTACAGTAGTATTTGTCAACTACGTCATCTAGCTATGTGTACACGCTTTTTGTACATGTACGTGTACGTGTACAGTAGTATTTGTCAACTACATCATCTAGCTATGTGTACACCCTATTTGTACATACACGTGTACGTGTTTGTGAACAGTAGTATTTGTCAACTACGTCATCTAGCTATGTGTACACGCTTTTTGTACATGTACGTGTTCGTGTACAGTATTTTGTCAACTACGTCATCGAGCTATGTGTACACGCTATTTGTACATGCACGTGTTCGTGTACAGTATTTTGTCAACTACGTCATCTAGCTATGTGTACACGCTATTTGTACATGCACGTGTTCGTGTACAGTATTTTGTCAACTACGTCATCTAGCTATGTGTACACGCTATTTGTACATGTACGTGTTCGTGTACAGTATTTTGTCAACTGCATCATCGAGCTATGTGTACACGCTATTTGTACATGTACGTGTTCGTGTACAGTATTTTGTCAACTGCGTCATCGAGCTATGTGTACACCCTATTTGTACATGTACGCACTCGTTTACACGATTTAGTGAACTACGTCATCAAACTAGATTAATCTTAAAACATGGAAATTGGCCGCATATGCACAATTTACAATTAAACACTTCGACCACACTTTTATTCTTTTGACATTTGATTACACTAAACGATACCTGGAACTGGTCATTCTGAGCTAGGTTGTCTAGGAAATACTGACGTTCTATGGACAAAACAAAAGGTAAACGTATACATAAAACAATAGTCTTTTAAGTTTATTAAATCACATCTTCCTCTATTAGATGCCATATTAATGTGTTTTTACAATACGACCACTAGCGACTTGAAAGTATAATCATGATTTTACATATCGATCCAGACGTTTTCTTAATAGCCGGACGAGCTTAAATTGTCTTACCTACAACTGAGATGTCCAGAAGCCGATTGGTTCGGTATTTCAGTACAATCATATTTCCATCATTTCCTTCCTGCTACAATACCCTCTGATGGATGAGAAATATCAAACATCACGATTTATCCCGCACCTTACCATTATGATGTGTCTCTAAAACATTTTAAAGTAGTTTTTTTCTGCACTAATAATTTAAATTGAATTATCAGACCATATGAAAAATAAACCTTCGAGAAATAAGCGCTGTTGGATTAATTCGTTTGCTGACGTCAGTATCTCGTCGCTAACTTATCAGCTAATGTGATTTGTTTTATATTACTCATCATTAATTGTCATATTGAAGGCACATTGAATGATTGTATTAATTCGTTTTGGTGACGTTTGTATCTCGTCAGCTTATTTGTTTCGTTTTATGTTATTTTTATTTGAATTGTTTTAAAGTTGATGCTGTCTCCGATGAGGCATATTGAATGATTGAATCGTACCTTCTAAGAGTTGGCACTGTTGCCCCGGCTTGATTCTATCATGTGAAGGTGATGTATGTATCCGCTCCTAGAGTTCTTAAAATTGCCTTATCATTTAATAGGATACATTTATTCAACAGTTCATTGTTTCACGATGATGCACGCTCAAATAAGGCAAATATTTTTATTTTGGTAATAATTGATTTATACACGGGACTGGTGTTAGTTTACGTACATATATACAACAGTCGAACACCGTTGGCTCGAACTCCAAGGGACCGGCGAAAAAACCTCGAGCCTCGGAAGTTTCGAGCCAAGCGGAAATACTTGGCTTTATCTTAAAGAAAGCGGTCCTTTACATCTAGTTCGAGCCAACGAGGAATTCGAGCCAAGCGAGTTCGAGCCAACGGGGTTCGACTGTAGTTCGTGTTTCGCAGGTCCGTGCAAGGTGGTAAACGTATCATTTATTTACAGAGCTATGTTGTTGTGTGTATGGTATGGGCCTGTCCCTGTAGCTTTCATTGTATTAGTTTTTTACTTGGAATTTTGCAAATAATTGATAAATGTTGAAACAAATGTGAGGTTTTAACTGTTAGTGAATTCCTGTTTTGCTAATAGTTGTAATGAAACTCCACCATTAAAAATACAGATAGTCTGTGTAGTCTGTCTGTGTGTGCTGTTGTGTATGTTGTTTGTCTCTCGTTTAGGGTCGGCCTTAAGTCCTGTGCCTTCCAACAGGGTTATCGCTGTTGTTGTTTACGGGGTTCGTCCCTGTAGATTCAATTGTATTGTTTATAAAAAAAACTAGTTATTTACTAAGTTGCCAACAACACTTTCTTTTAGTGCTTGTATTGCCATTTATTTCCAATTAATAGTTCATGTATATCAGACATACTCCCACAGTAGCGAGGACGTTATTGCTTGAGTGTCACAATTCAGTCCGGATGATATTACGTAAGTCTTAAACATCTAAGTCAAGACTGTTCGCGTTGTGGTACAAAATGATGTGTTTGGAATTAAATTTTAATATTTTAATTTCCCCAAATTATTGATATACAACGAGAACTACAGGGACATTTCAAACAATCACACTGTTTGTTATGACCTGGGTGAGATCCATATGGTCCAATTTGAAAGGATGCCTGCATTTTTTGGAGTAATAAGGAGTTCAACAAATTTTACAAAAGAATATTTTATCAGATTTTGGATAAAAAAGTATTTACATTATTCTGGAAAAGTCTGTTTTTCTTTGTTTTTATGTCAACATGCCCAAGACTACATATTAAACAATGTCTTGAGAGTTCATAATGATATATTTTCAGCGTTTCATGTTACAATTACAAGGATCTATGAATCATGCTTGTTAAATAATTGAACCTCAAAACTAAATAGATATTGATTTTTTTAAACATTTTAAATTTTGGTCCTTCAATCGACTTTTGCATCGCTGCCGGCCCTTAAATTGCTCAATAGCTTCCTTGTACCTGCACAGTTTGCCCTTACATTTGTCGTTAAACCACGATTTTTGCTCTTTATAATCCCCGTCGAGAAAAGACCGTTTTTAGCGTACTTTCTTTTTAAAGTATTTATCTGCCCTTGATACAAAATATCCAGTAAAATATGACATTGATTTTTCATTACCGCCCGTGTTTTGTCATTACCATTCCGCGTTTCAAACAATGAGGTTATAAATAAGTTCACAAGATATATCCATTACAAACTCAATTTATCAGAGTCATTTGCAACGTTCAATTTCCTCACTTCTAATTCCCTTAATTTTCGTCCCAGTTCTAAGTTGTGGAGATATGGTTTAAAAAGACGTATATTGTATAAAGACGTGTCATAATTATAAATGCCAAGTCGTATGTTTAAGCAAAATCCCCGGGTATTGCTAATCTCCATGCAGTATGCAGACAAACAGTTATATTATGTTCTGACATGAAATCTTTCATATGTGTATTAAGAGGTGTTTTTTTTCTGGCCGCAGATGAGAAATATTAGAACATTTAAGCTATATTTTACGAATGGCGTAGCCACGATGAAAACTTATTACATTTGGTATCCACAATTTGAAATATTTTGCGATCACCCCTGAAATAAAATGAAATATGTTTATTATGTGCCTATAAGCCCGGCATATTTTATTCATACGTAACCGTCACTTTTGATATTGTTTAAATTGGCCCAAGGCCTGTGCCAGCTGATGTTTTTAAAACAGTGGAACATATCCAGTTGTTATTTTACTGGTTATAACAGTAAAATAATAAAAAAAATCTCTACATACCACCAGAAACGTAATCTGAAGAAGGATTATGTGCCATTTTATTATGATGTTCAGAGTAAATGTTTGTGTACTGGTTTGATAACATCTGATCTGTTGAACTCTCGGATGAGGGCTTCCATTTCATTTCAATGTCATGGACGTATTGTTTCAATATTTTTATAATAAAAAGTAATTGAAAGACATCTCTGAACACTTTTGAACTGGCTTTCCCGAAACTTGCATATCGCCCAGTCCAGTATGTATATAACAGAACACCACAACTTACTTGATATTCAAAAAGGTGTTAGTGTTCAATAAACATAGCTTACCAATTTACTACGGTGGAAGCATATTTTGTTTTAAATTTCCAAAAAAGTATTACAGACTAAACCTTGTGAAAACAGTACCAAAGTCATACAATTTTGTAAACTTTTCCAAAGCATGCTGTTGATAAATTTAGTTTGAAAAATATAACCCAATGAACTTCTCTATTAAAACTTATATGTTAGACTGTATATACTTTTATTAAAGTGTGTTATTTTCTAAACATGACACATACTAATGTTAAGAAAATATAAATATATTAAATGGATACATATTTATACTTAATATGAACACTGTTTGAAATGCCTCCCTGTATATATGCTATATGTTCTCATGCTCTGTCCGTCAGGTATTTGAAACATAATTTTATATGAATATACTTTAATTTGAACTTGAAACTTGAGTTATCCCCATTATAAGCCCATATCGGAGGAAACGAGTTGTTTCCATATAAGTATAATTACAACGTTTTTGGCTTTTAGATTCATTATATGTCCCAATTTATCCTTTTACTGCGACAACATGTTTTTCCCCTTGAATTTCTCCAATAAGACATATGCATTTGTATACATCACTGAAAGAGTTTGCTGTTATTAAAAAATAGTTATGCGAGGCATACATGTACTTGTCCTCGTGGACCCTGACAGTTTTCAAAACCAGATTTCCAAAATAAATATTACATGATTTTCATAAAGCAAGGATGGACATTCAATAATAATGATTAAGATGCTAATGTTCTCCATAAAGCGATAATTTCATGAAGACTTCCATGCTTGAGGGAAGTAATCAAATAATAGTGAGCAGCAGCCAATTAGTATCGTCTTTAACAGTATGTGTTTCCCTTATAAGGCATAATAAATATACAGCATTGTTATATTAGTTGATAAAAACATATATTCTAGCATATAGCTGCTCTTCCTGTTGGTATATTACTACTTAGCTGCTACCTCAAGAACATGAACTATTACACACCTCAGAAGGTCACGTATATAACAGTACAAGGACTGGGGTATCACCTTCGGGGATTAGCCAGTACTTATAATGCCATGAAGTGGTGTGTTGAATTTGTTTTAATATAACAAACATTTTATATTACCATTTAATAGTTCAAGCGCTTTTTTGTTTTTTACTGAACATAAGAAATAACTCACAAACATGTCAACCTTTTAATAATATAGCATCGCTTAGGGGTTTTCGCCGTTGTGAACATCACAAAGCCTCACTCAACTGTTTTATAAGGTCAGCGGTTTATAAGATATTTTGGACAGGTCCGGGCCTGCAAAAAAACAAATGTTATGAACCGCTGAGGTCATTTGACTGGATTTTTATTGAAAAACAGTGATATAGGGACTGAGCGCCTTTGTAAATACAAAATAGAGACACAACTATGCAAGGTGTAATATTTGCAAAAATGCGACTGCTGCGTTCGATGTTCACGGAATCCCGCTCCGTATATTGACTACGATCACCAGACACTCATATAACACATCCATCCAATCATTCGTAAATTTTCAATGTAAACAACTTCATTAAATGCCGATTCTGAGCGATAATCTGAGCTTTTAAGTAAGTTTTAGTTTGCCTTACATTTTTCATACATATTTTTTGTAGAGATACGTATTGTCTATACGATTTCGAATAAAGCGCATACTATTTCGGGTTAAGCTAAAAATTGAAAATGAAACCGTTTTAAATACTATCTTTTAAGACGACACCACGCATAGGACAGTATTATTATGTTGGCAACATTGTTGGGACATAAGGGGGACATAAATAACTCCGAGTATGTCATCCCCCACATCAACATATACATCCGTGAGTCACACTACCTTTTTATAACATCTTTTTTCAAACCATGGCATCCGTAACGTTAAAACATGAAATATTCAGCTGAATAAGCGGTTTAACCCCACCGGTAAATATATATATATATATATATATATATATATATATATATATATATCACCGGCTGTTCCAATATTATTAATCTAACAATTATTCAACACGATATTTTATTATTTGTTCAACCTGTGTCTGTTTGTCTTGAGAGGATGCCTGTTCTGTTTGATGTCGCTTAAGCTTTGTTCATATATCTTTGTTTTGAGCTAGTTCTATTTTGTTGGTCAATTGTCTGTGAACATCGACTGCCTGAACGAGAACACACGTGTTCCTCTCGACGAATTCAAACTTACAAATATTGATAAAACTCTCTTTTCATAATGCGTCATGTTGCAATTGATACATTATCATTAAATTCGATATCCTTGAGCTGTCTTCGCCAATAGCCCTTATCTAAAAACATTTGTTGAATTGATCATAGTGTGGTTGTTTTGTGATCATATTCCCTAATGGCAAAACTAATCTACCGTTAATTATGTAACACAGCGTGAAACTTGGAATGGAGAATGTTCAACGCTTAGGGCTATTGATATTAAAGAAAACAACTTTAATTGAACGTACTTGAAAACCTGTTCAACGGAACACATTTGTTATTCCAAAATGTTGGATTTTAGTACATATACAAGAGTTAAGATTGTTCATATTTGGCCATTTCTCAAAGCATAATGACAGACATACTACTGCGTAAAGGCGAATCAAGCTTACTATCTCAGCAGCCAAACGTTCAAAACCAGTAACACTTATGATTGGAAAGCTCTTAACTCCCACTTGAGTGAAAAAGCTGGTACACAGAGTCTTGTATGGTTTTGATTTTAAAGTTGTAAACATAAACTAATAAAATGCTGGCGAATACAAAATAACTAGAACTAAAATGATATTTGTTTCGGAATATGTTGTATGTTAACACTCGAAAAAATCACTTATAACAATTACAGAATTTTCATTTCTTGTGTGTGCCACAACTCGGTCAAAATGTCAAATGATACAAAATGTCCTGTCGATATATGGTCACGAACTAAAACAAGTTTTCTCTAAAATATTCGATTTTTCCAATTTTAATATCAAATGCGCTATTGAAATATAAAGGTTTGCATTTCTTGGTTATTATCAAAAGCTGATCGTCCATTTGTGGACGTCACTACTGTTGGTCTTTGAAACGTTCTCTTACACACGAGAGACAGCACGTCCTCATCCAGAAAGCACGTTGTAATGGCTATAGCGTAGCCCCTACCGGCCTGAAATAGCATCAATACGATATCCGATCCCCTCGGATCCAGCAATATCCTAAACGTAAGTAATATGTAGTATAGAACTAAGAGAGAAGATAAAACAACGTAACCGTTTAAAGTACAGACTAGACGCGATCCATTGATGTTACACTCCGAATTCTGCATGAAATTCCCCAGTTGGTATCTCGTTTTTGAGATTCGAAGTCTTGCTATGGATGAAACCATGATGACGAACATCAGCGGAATGATCTCATTTCCATAGGTGCTGTACATGTGAATAGTGTCCCGGATGTTACTCCAGCATTGATGCGTAAGCTCGTGCATGTATCTCTCGCGCAGGAGGAAAGCGAGCACGAGGTACATAAGAGAACTGACGCACGTCCACGTCCACGCAGTACAGTGGGAGAGGAAACGTGCGTGAAAGCTGAAACACTTCTGGGGCTTAATGGTCAACACTAAATAGAAAACGGAGATACACAGTATCCACATGGTTGAGAACGCCGCAAAAAATGTGGACAGAAACCTCAGGACTGTACATTCGTCTGTACTGTCGAAATCAATGTTCATGTATTGGTACTTGATGTGAAATACCATGAATGAAATTTGTTCCAGGAATGATGATGTGTACAACAGGGTCTTCATAGTCGATGTATAGTCACCATGTTTCAATTTCACAAGTACACGTGTTAGAAAGAGACAAACAAGTTGCGACAGCGCTGAAAATCCAAGTACGACTAATCCAATAACTGGCTTGGCATCCTTCGTTGACATAGCTGATCACATTATCCAATGATTCGATTTTGAGGGAAGGGAAACTCTTCAATGGTTTTAACGGTAATGAAATAGAACAGTGTTGACATAGCTTGTTAATGTTTTGATTGTTGATTGACTGGAGAAGCCCATTATTCAATGATTCGATTCAAGTATTCACGTTGATCAAGTAGAACAGCTTGCCTGTTGCCCATCTTGTCTGTACTGCTTGGCTCACCCTGGATTCGTTCAGCCACCTGCAAGGAATAAGATTACTTTTTTAATCCTTAATTAAATCTCTAAAAAACTAAATATTACATCCATGTCAGCACATAAGATTTGATTTTAAATTTTGGTAAACTTCCATACAATTAAATATAAGTTTATTTAATGTTCTGCAATATAACAGACAATAGTAATGCAAACTTATAGTATATCTTAAATTAAATCCAGGTGCCCATGGAAAATAAAATCATTAAATGTGTTTACACAACAATTGAAAACACAATTTAGTAAGGCATAAAAAGGAAATGGGGAACATGTGTATTCATTTTAAAAATGAGATTATGTTATTTGTGTTAAACAATCAAAATGAAGCCTTATTTACATTTACTAAATACGTTACCTTACTGTTTCAATTTATTTTCTGCATTTTGTAAACTGTGATAAACATGTCATATAACATGACCCATGATTGGAAATAAAATTTATCTTATCTTACTATCATAGACAAGATATCAGTGAAATGTATCGTAAACCCTATCCAGATGAAGTCTTACTTATTCTGCATCCTGCATTTAATTAAGCGTATTGATGGTCTTCCTGGAAATAATTGATGTGCAAAGCATGTAACCTAATGCTGGAGTTCGTTCAGAGGAAAGTAACATTTGTAACGAGTTTGTAACAAAAACACCATTTAACCGAATCAGAATCGAGTCCTCACATGAATAAACCTAATGTATACTCCTTATGATAAGTTCTCTATTATCGGAGTTTGTAACTGGAAATGTATCTCTAAAAGAACGCTTTCATAGAGTTTCAAGTTTCAAGTTTATTCAGTAAACTCATGTCATACATGCATGACAAAATGAGAATTGCAATGAACATATTATACAGTTACACATAGAGAGGCTTTGAAAAATGAACTTCAATCATAATAATAATTAACATCATAGTATAAAGAGGAGTACATTATATTCTATAATTGACTTTTTTAATGATACATTTTATAAATTTACACAACTTTGAAAACATAATACATTCTGGGTTTAATTTCATAACACGTTTAAATGACAATATATTCGGAGTTCTAAAATTACAGTTATCAATGAAACGTCGCCTTTCGTTAGTGAAATAACTACACTCTAACAAATAATGAAATTCATCACCAATACGATTTGAATCACAAAGGTGGCAATTTCTGTCATTTATATTTATATTCCTCCAACTACCTACTTCAATAGGAAAATGATTGTTTCTTGTTATAAATCGTATAAAATAGTACAATAATTTTGGCGGTGTTTTAACAAGATAGTTTTCAAATTCAAAACGTTCTTTAAACAAGCTATAATTTACACATTTACTTGAAGAGTTCACAGTAGTGTACCATTCGTTTAAAAACAAATCAGACAATTTCTGCTTAACACTCTTGTGTAACCATTTTTTATTTGGAAATTCGTGGCTTTGCCAAACATTAATAAGACCACATTTGATGAAAATATTCTTAACATGTTTAATCCATTTAAAGTCATTAGCTCTAACATTGTCAGAATACATGAATTTACTCAATGTGACGTGTATACTGAGATTGAGAGTTTATGACATGATGGAACAATCAAGTTGGACCAGTATTGACCATACGTTAATCTATATCTATTTGTAAAGGCTTAACACCCGTTTCACTATATATCATACATGTTGGTACTACTTTTAACATTTAATATATATTTAGAAATTTCAATTGGACCTTTTCGAGTATGTAATTGTTGCCAAAACCCCAACATTCACAACCGTATAGTAATATAGGTTTGATAATTTTGTTGTACAAATCATTTGTAAATCAATAGATAAACATAGATATTTTGACTTTTTAAGCAAAGAACATTGCCTTTGTTGCCTGTTTTAAAATATAGTCCTTTGTTTTACAAAACGAGCCACTTTTAGTAAAAATAACTCCTAAATATTTATATTCCGTAACAACATCTATTGTATCATTACATAAAGAAAACGTATGGTGGTTTAGTCTACCTCTAGAGAAAATGACAACCTTAGTTTTTGAAGTACTAACAGTTAAATTCCACTGTAAACAATAGTTCTCATACAGGTTTAGTGCATTCTGTAAATCTATAGCAGATTCAGACAATATAACAGTATCGTCCGCATAAAGGAGTACAAATAACTTTAAAAAATCAATTAACCTGTAATCAGGTTCATGTTTGTTAATAACAATACCATTTACAACCAAGCTACTTAGAAAATATTGATGCAAATCATTTACATAGACACATCGATTACAGATATTGAATTCAAAGATTTGTATCGGTCGTAATTAATGGGTTAAAAGTAATTGTTTATCCCATTCATGGCAATACTGTTGATAACGCTGTCATGGGATTTATGATTAAGCAGATTAGGAAAAACTTCCTCAGAAACAGAAAATAAATGATAATTGCATACGTCTTTTAAGTCCTTATTACCTCGATACGTTCTGACCAAACATTTATTATAATTTATAATCTGCTTCATCATTATAGTTTCGTTGTCCACAGCAAATAAATGGCTTTTTGGATCGTTCCTGTAGTTTGCACTGTATTAAAAGTACATCGAATTGGCACAGTCGCTCTGTTTGAATAATTCGATAGGTGATAATTGTATTTTGTCGTTAAGGTATGAAGCAAATTTTTGGTTTGTCCTTTTGTCTTGCAAAAATATACCGATAGTTATTAAGGTAAAAGGCTCTACGGTATCGTGGTTTAAATAACCCCAAAATATGTTGACAAATATTATGCACCAGTCAATTATAACCCCCCCCCCCCACAGGTCCGGAGAATAGCCGGGACTTTGACTTTCGGTCCAGCCAATCCCGGGTAACGCACTGTTGGTTAAACCCCGGCCAAATGCCCCCGAACCCCAGAGACTCTATATAAGGCCCAATCTCCGCTAAATTTGGCGCTTTGACAAAACCACCGCGGTCACCCGGCCCTGCGGTGGCACCTGGATAGTAAAAACACGGCCCTTTCCCCGGCTATCCCCGGTATACCTCCGGACCTGGGGGGGGGGGGGCGTGGTTACAATTGACTGGTGCATTAAAAGATGGAAAATTATTTTGACGAGTGTGCGGTTTGCCTGAGGAGTGTGTTGTTTATATGGTGTTTATACATTTGTGACTCTATTTCATTGCTGTTTGGACCTCAAAGTGTTCTTCTATTGTTTTCTTTCGACTACTTGGCTTGTCCCTGTAGATTTCATTATATTATATTCATTGGAGGAATGCAGTTTTGTGAATATATTGGTTAAAACAACATCTAATATCAGTTTATTGTTTGAATGTTATATTCAAAATGTCAGGGACTTTTTCCTTACTGAATGTATAGGGGCTAAGTTTTTTGTTTCAGAGTTTCTGTTTGTAACCGACAATTTAAACTCAGTATGAATTGTTTCTTTAAATATTTCATTAACAGAATCCGCTATATCAATTTCAGTAGTTAAAATTGACAGAATTGTGCAATATGAACTTAATTATAATTTATAATTTAGTAGTTTGGTAAAAAAGTGGCTTGATATAACAAATATAATTTATTACATTAAGAAGCGTGTTTGCCTTTTTGTCAATTGATATTAAATCAATTTCTAATACTTCAAATTACTGATGGTGGTCTTGAATACTTAACGCGTTGAGTGCAGATTGGATATCAACAACTAACAAAATCAGCAAATAATCAGATAACACATCATTAATTCAAAATAATCAAATAAGTGTTTGTGTGTTCTTTTGTCTTGCTTCATATTTCAAAATATCAATTTACATGTTGCAAATAAAAATATATTAATGGATTAAATCTGCGATATTTCTTCATATATTGAAACATTTTAAGATCATTCCTATTTATAAATATATACAATGGTCAATGATTCCATTTGAATATGTTCATTTCAGTGTTTATGCTGATTATCGTATCATTTAAGTAGTTCGGTTAATGAACCATTTCTTCGTGCATTCTTTTAACGATGATCCTGTGGCCACTTCAGGCAATGTAATGGGAAACACTTTCAAATTTGACTCCTCATCTGGTCAAGGTCTTTCCAAAAGCTCAGAGAGTCCTTAGGCAGGCTTGTCAAGCCAACTGGCAGAATATGACAGTTTGACGACATATCAACCAGATATCAGAGACATACCCACAACCTCACTTATATGTATAGCCCGTTTCGTTCACTTTACTAGAGTTTCTTACTTTAAAGTTATTACACACACACACACTGGTTATCACGCACGCACGCACGCACGCACGCACGCACGCACACACACACACACACACACTGGTTATCACACACACGCACGCACGCACGTACGCACGCACGCACGCACGCACACACACTGGTTTACTCTCTCCTTAGTTTAGAATCTGGTGTTGTTAATATGTTTATATGTAATGTGTAGACAGCAATTAAAGCCATTAAAACATCAAAGAAAGACGGTTTCCTGTGCATAATAATCTCTGCATAACAACAACAACTAACAAACTGATTCTCTTTGCAGCTCTAAGGTGACTGTAATTAAAGTGTTTATGCTTTAATATTGCTTATGAATGGTATTGTATAAATATTTATTAAAACTGTTAATATTGGCTGACATGGCATTTTTCGGCAGTTATAATACATATAATTTGTTACTGAAAGATCCAACTGATGATTGTTAATTCGGCTTCTCCACAATTTGAAGGTCACACCCGTATGAAATTTGAACTATCATGATTTTGACCCCGATGATGGTATTCTTTTGAGTTTCGTTCTTTTCCCCGTATAAGAGATTAACTTACATTAAATTTATTTTATTCAGCTACAGTGCGCTTTTGTATGCATTTATTTATGGACCAATGAACATCAAGAATGCATTCATTTATGAACAAATGAGCACCAATAATGCATTTATTTGTGGATTAATGGGCTTACAGAATGAATTTATTTGTGTACTGTTCAAAATCATGAAAACTTTAAAGCTGTAATAAATCAAATTTCATAAAATCACTTTGCTTACAAATGAACTTCTATTTTTTTCACAAACACACTTATATTCGATACAAAATGATAAGTACGTTTCCGTTAAATTCTTTGTTGAGCCTTAAATACATGAAACATGCTGTACGAGGTACTTCCATAAGTTCTGTTACTTATGAGATTTCATACTTTTGTCCGCCAGTTTAATACAGAATGGTACTTAACCGCATCATTTCCTGGTGCTTGCACTAATTTGTGTACCAATGACAATCGAGGATTTACCAAATGCACTGCAGCTCCATATCATGTAGAGCAGATTTGACGGTGAATAAAAACACTTATATTCATATGGCATGGTGTATTTTGACGGCCAACGTGACTTGGTCCAGTCGTCTACTTCTCATAAATCGCTCTGCCCTTTGCACATGCGCAATGTAACTAAGGTGTGCACTTAATAGTACGGTTGTCTGTTTTGAAGTTGAATTTTACGTCCTAAACCAGATTTTAAAATGGATGTGTAAACATATATCAAAATGTAGTCAATATAATAATAATAATATAATATATAACCAATCAAGTCAGTTCAGTACAAAACTGTGCATTCTTTTGTTGATCATTATGATACACAAACTTAGCAAGGTCATCCCAGTAAAGTCCTGCACTATGCAAATATAAATAGGTAATTTTATTCATCTAAATATTTACATTTTTTGAAACGATAAGTAATATACATACACACTTGTAGACACTGATTAGAACTACAATTTTCTTTGGATGAATGGGAAACATATTGCTGGGTATAAACACATCATGATCGTTATTTTTTTGTAGTTTGTATGTTATTAACCACATATCAAATCCGTTTGAAGTACTCTTGTTACTGTAAGAATGTGCATAACTCATAATACTTGAAAGAACACAGCCGAGAAGCATGCTGGATAATACACAACACAACTGTGTCCTTATTTCCAAAGGAAATTCTCGAATGTTAAACAAGGTGTAAACATCATATTTTTGTTTGTCAACATTTAATTACAGCACAAATAAAATAAGTTTTTTTTTCAGTGATTCCTTCCATTTACCGGATATTCAGCTTATTAACGCAAGTATATCACAGTTGAAATTGAAGCAATCATGCCTTGAATATCTCAAACAAAATCATGAATAAAAAATAATAAGAAACACTTACAAGATTATTTCATCATATCCAAAAATCAGAGATCCATTTCGTGCTATAAAAACGATTTTGAATGAAAGCAAACACCGCTTCTCGTTAAGGGACCAGGTCGATGCATGTGAAAGCAGAAGCAGATACTCCTGCTAGACACTTGAGGTACACTTTGTTCTCGAAACACAGCGATTGGCTTACAATAGAACACTTGTGGCTGGAATATTTGTTTGCCAAGACTTATTAGTTCAACGGTTATAACAAGGCTTCATTTTTCTCAAATCATTAATTAGTTAAGAACTAAGAATGATACAAAACGTTGTGTTCGCTCTATTGAATTTATTCCATTGATATATTGCTTGCTACATATTTGGTTAGAACGACCTCCAATTTGTGTTTGCAAATCCTAGATTTCGCAAACTCAAGTACCCTTTAAATACGGTGTAATCGAATACTGGCCTATACTTTAGTTAGAAGGCTTCATTAAGGTATGATTTTGGTGTATTTTGTTTGCGAAATGTTTTTGGAAGTTTGTCTAATTGACCCGCCAACTTCGGGCCCCAGCGGGGTTTTCGCAGAAAAACACGGGGTTTTTCACTATCCCGCGGGATTTTTCTCCCGTTTTTCAAAAGCTGGGGAAAAATCCCGCGGGGTTTCAATAATACACGATTCAAGTTATTTTAGCTCAAAACAACATTTTATATCAAAAGGAGCAATATGCTTCGACACCGGAAGTGAAATAACGCGAAACAAAAAAACCCCGCTTTTCAGTACGGGGTTTTTCTCCTGCGGGATAAAACTCCAAGATTTTACCGATAATGCAAAATCCGTAAAAACCCCACTTCTAAGCTAGTATATTATTGTTATGATGTTAATTATCACTTGTTTAAGGATTTTGAAATACTTGCTTTTTATTTAAAGAACAATAGAAATTTTATGAATGTTTTTTACGGGAGAAAAACCCAGCAAAACCTGTTTTGACTATTTATGATTTAAACGCGATTATTGCACTTTATTTAAAGCAAAAACAAATGTTACTACATATGTATCTTATATGTTTAATATAACAACCATGTTAGTTATGTAAATGATATTATTAAAGGTAATTTAACTAATTTCGAAACTTATGAAATAGTGTAATGTAACCTTTTTAAAAAAAAATCTTCCTTTTTTAACCGTCTTTAAAAATAATGCAGGAATGAAAATTATACGTGACGTTAAAGAGTTGTAACGTTAAAAAGATGATATTGCTTAAAATTGTTTAATTATTGGTACTTGAATCTGACTTTAAACCGGTTTAACACAAACATACAATTACAATAATCAATACCAGGGTACATGTATCATGCTGGAAAATTACGAATGTGTCAGACGAATTATTTTGTTTTTCATAGAAGATAAACAAAATCATCGAGCTTTGCAGAACGATGAATCAGAATGACTGAATGACACTAATTTTTGCAAAATGGATATATCCCTAACTTCCATGGTAAGTCATATATATTTTATTCTATTGCATTTTTGTGTGGCTTGTTGAATATGTATCAGCTAAGAACACAGGTAGATCTACTTGACACAAACAATTTTAATAAGAATATCTTAATACACTTATCCCATATATAAGGCGATTATTGATTATGTGACTTGCACCTGTGGCTAAGAAGTAGGACAACTCTTGGTTATGCACCAGTCAGTTGTAACCGCACCCCCCCCCCCCCCCCCCCCCCCCCCAGTCCAGGGAATGGCAGGGACTTTGACTTTCGGTCCAGCTAAGCCCGGGCAAAGGCCCATTTTCCCAGCTATCCCCGGTATACACCCAGTCTCGGGTAATCACGGCCTCCCCAGTTCCGGAGAATAGAGGGGACTTTGACTTTTTGTCCAGCCAAGCCCGGGTAAAATCCTTGTCCTACAGGGACGAATTGCTGGTAAAATCCCTGCCAAATGATCCCGTACCTCAACGACCCTAGGTAAGGCCTCCGGTAATCACAGCCTTCCCAGGTCCGGAGAAAAGCGGGGACTTTGGCTTTCTGTCAAGCCAAGCCCAGGTTAAATCCTTGTCCTGCGGGGACAAACTGCCGATAAAATCCCTGCCAAATGATCCCGTACCCCAAGTAGTCCAAATAATTGTACGTTGACAGATTTTTTTATGATTTTTGATATGGCAAATCCTTAAAGTACAAATTGTTTTGTACCAAAAGTGGGTAGTTGTTCCGGGTTAAAGCATATTGCGTCCATTAAATATCATAAAAACAAGTAATATTACCAGATTATGTTATTTTATATTAGTTCCGTACACAAAAATAAGTACCCAACGAATAATTATGAGTTTGACGGTCTATCTCGAAGCTTGTCGGATGTGGCCTACTTATTACGATTGTGTCGAGTTGTTCCGTTTGGCATAATTGTTGTCTGTGTCAGTCAACTTTCATTTTATTGGAAAGGTAAATGTGTTTTAATGCATTTAATGCTTGTTTTGTGCAAAATAACTTCTTTTACATGTATGGTAAATTATGAATATAAGCCTTTATGATCAATTTCAACCATAAAATACTGCACTTAATACAATTTCAATATTTTTCAAACACCTCTGGTTTTTACACAAACCCGTTTAGACATTAGGGATTGGAAGAAACCCGTATAACACGTCTATTATTTTAGACTTGTACCCCAAGGACCCTAGGTAAGGCCTCTGGTATTCATGGTCTCCCCACTCTCCTAAAAAAACGGTGAGAAAAAACAACATTATTATTAAAAGTATTTATTCTTTTCATGAAAGTCTTTTGCCTGTAATTGCGCATTCAACATCCTAATGCAATATAAACTGTCATGATCTGCCCCCAGATTTCAGATTTAGTAAGCTTCTTATGACACAGACAAAAGTTTTGCCTATATATATGATCTGCAGGTTGGCGCATGATTATTATATATTTATGGCATATTTAGCTGACTGCAGTGGTCAAAATTGACACCAGCCCAAATTTTATTTAGCAGGGCTTGATAAAAAAATTAATGCCAAGCATTAGTGTTAGAAGTCGGGCTTGTACCTTCAAAAGTCTAATTGGATGACTGACTCAGTATGTGCATGTTTTGACATATTTTTGTTACTGTTTGGACTTTCTGGTAGCATAGTTGTGCTTGTTAGATGTAAATTCTTCCCTCAGAAAAAATGTATCCATGGTGTGTGTTTTTCCATGTAAATGTCATTATAACTATAACTATAGTATATGTCACTGTTATATTGGTCTAAATAACTGTTTAAAGATGTGATTACTTTTAATGTACCTGTCCTCAGAATTATTAATTTGTAAGTTGTATACATGAATGTAATGTCTGTTCGTGAATAGCTATTCCCATGGGGTGTATCTCTTCATTGTACTAAATGTCCTTATAACTCTTACTATAGTATATATATGTCAGTGTAATGTTCGTCCTTGAATAACTGACCCCATGGCACGTGTCTTTGTAATGTACCATACATTTTAGAATGACTATTATGATTATTACTATATATTGAAAGTCAACTGTAATGTCCGTCCCTGAATAAATGTCACTATAGTGTCATTTTTTGTTATAAAGTACATTTTAGAATAACTATTTATACTATATTGTATGTAATTGTAATGCTTGTCCCTGAATAACTGTCCCCATGGTGAGATTCTTTGTAGGTACATTTGAGAATACCAATTTCTGGAGTGTGTGTCAATGTTATGTCCGTCCCTGAATAACTGTCACCATTGGGTGTGTCATTACAATGTACATGTCAGAATTACTATTACTATAGTATAATGTCATTTAGTCAATGTATGTTTGTCCCTGAATAACTGTCCCAATGGTTCAATTCTATGTAAAGTAAATGTCAGGATAATTATTAGTATATGGTTATTGTCAAGTGTGATGTCTGTCCATAAATAAGTCTCCTCATGGTGTGTGTCTTTGCAATGTTCATGTAAGAATAACTATAACTATAGTGTATGTCAATTAAGTCTAGTCAATGTAACATCTGTCCCTGAATAACTCAGTCCTCATGGCGCTTGTCTTAAAATGTTAATATGTCAAAATAACTAGTACTTATAAAAGTGTATACATCAATGTAATGTCCGTCCCTGAATAACTGTCCCCATGGCATTTGTTATAACAATGATAATGGCAGAATAACTATTCCTAAAATGTATGTCAATGAAATGTCTATCCCTGAAATCCCTGTCCCCATGGTGTGTTTCTTTACAATTTTCATATCAGAATAACTATTTTTATAGTGTATGTCAATGTAATGTCCGTCCCTTATTAACTGTCCCCATGGGGTATGTCTTTGCAATGTTCATAAATTTCAGAATAACTATTTCTATATAGTGTATGCCAATTTAGTGTGACAGGCCCTGATTAACTTTCCCCATAGTGTGTGTCTTTGCAATGTTCATTTCAGAATTACTATTTCTATAGTGGTGTTAATGTAATGTCCGTCCCTGATTAACTGTCTCCATGTAGGGATTCTATGTAAAGTACACATCAGGATAATTAATTACTGTATTGTATATCAGTGTTATGTCTGTCCCTAATTAAGTCACCCTAAGGGTGTCTGGTGTGTGTCTTTGCAATGTTCATGTCTGAAATACTATTAGTATAGTGTTTGTAAATGTAATGTCCGTCCCAGAGTAACTGTCACCATGTAGCGAATCTGTGTAAAGTACATGTCAGGATAACTAATTACTATATAATTGTATGCCAATGTTATATCCCTAAATAAGTCTCCCCATGGATGCACCAGTCAATTGTATCCACGCTCCCCCCCCCCACCCAGGTCTGGGGGTATACCGGGGATAGCCGGAGAAAAGGGCGGTGTTTTTACTTTCCAGGTGGCCCCGCAGGGCCGGGTGACCGCGGTGGTTTTGTCAAAGGGCCAAATTAAGCCAAGATTGGGCCTTATATAGAGTCTCTGGGGTGCGGGGGCGTTTGGCCGGGGTTTAACCATCAGTTCGTCCCCGCAGGGAGGGGATTTTACCCGGGGTCGGCTGGACCGAAAGTCAAAGTCCCGGCTATTCCCCGGACCTGGGGGGGCTGTGGTTACAATTGACTGGTGAATTATAATGTCAGTCCCTAAATAAGTCTTCCCATTGGCGTGACTGTCATGGTAATGTACATGTACCGGTAATTATTACTTTAGTATATTATTTTAAAACTAACAGTAGGATGTCAAAATGACTTAATTAATTACACCATGATAAATGATAATATATCATGAGTGGATGGTACTCTGAAATTGCAGAGCTTAATATTATTTTTTTTAGTTGAAAGATTTTACTATTGTTAAAGTGACTAGTCAATAAACAGAATTTATGATGAAATGGGATTCATTTTCCTACATGCCTTGGCGAAACAAAATAATCCGCTGAGTTCTCTCCATTCCTTGAAGCTGTCAAATAAGTTCACATTTTGATTATATATATCTTAAATATATATGTCTAATGTCTACACTCATGCACAATATTTTGCTAAGAATTGGGCGCAAGTCCGCTAACGCGTTCACAGGGGGTACTTTGAATGACTGGGGAATAGCACAGTAGCGCCCCTAGTGTGCCTCCTTGTTTTCAGTTCCTACTGAAAGATTACTGTTGGTCAGCCTTAGAGTATTTGAGGTTGGCTGATGTAGTTTTTTCAACAGTCAGAGACTTCTGTTCAGGATTTCCACTCCTTTATTCTAAGAATAGTGTTCCTTTTAAATCAGCGATAACAAATATTGCAATTGCAAATCCAGTATGATTTAAGTCTATTTCATGTATAGTTATATGAATTTTTTATATGTGGCAGGTCTATTTTAGAAGTATTTTGTTTATAATTGTCTCTATGGCTGCATTTATGCCACTCTGATCCTGTTGTTGTTGAGATAATGAAGATAAAATTCTCTAACAAAAAGTCCACAATTAGAAAATAGTAGGAGAGAACATAATTAAACTTTTCCAAAAAAAAAATCTTAATCAAGATATGGAAAGGGCCCTTATAATAACCTAATTAAACTTAAAATTAAAAACAAAAAGTAAGACTTGTTAATTACTCTAAAATCTAGGTGTAAGATGACATTAAAGCTGCACTCTCACAGATATATATACCATTTTGACAACTTTTTTTTTGTTTGTCTTGGAAAGAGCAAATTTCTGCCTAGATATCTGCAAATAAATTTATGATTGCTGACAAAATCAGATCGTATATTTTCACATTTTTCTGTTTGAAAAATTGATGTTTTTTAAGGAAAATGCATATTATATCATTTTTGGATTTTTTGTTAGTAGTTTTATTTATATAACTGGTTCCATGGATTTTTGCAAAAATTGGCTGGTTCCAAGGCAAACAATAAAAAGTTGTCAAAACGTTCAATCTGTGAGAGTGCAGCTTTAAGTGCACTGTACAAAGAAAGCTGGTAAAAATAATGAATAGACACTTAAAGCAAAATTATGTTAACTGGGACCAATAATATGTTATCTTACTCTCAGGTTTAAACAATTGCATATAATAACAATAATTATAGTTTTGTCTGGCTTTTCTTACACAAATAGAAACTAATTTTTTAATCAAACAAAAGACATTAAAACTGCATATCCAGAATATCCTTGAAATAATATCAAAATGCCAAAATAAAATGTACCAAAAAAAAACAAAAAACATCTGAATTAAATAACAATTAGCCACTTTAGCAAAATGGAGAATTATACATTTAAGATATTCACATAAAATTCACCTCAATTTTTCCTTTCCATATGATTATATATATTTCTTATTTTTTTCCCTCTTTGCTATTAGCCTATAAATCAACATGACCATAAGCAATTATTTTAATCAATTCTGTGAAATGCTATGAAATTGAAGTTCAATTCTAAATTGACAGTCATGTATCTCTTCCAATATTATAAGGATTTATATTTTAAGCATAATTAAGGAACATGTATTTTGATCAATTAAAGTGCATAACTGCAGATTATGTTTATTATCTTAAATAAATTATAAGCCTATTCATAACCATATTATATAGCACCATTTTCAGAATAATGATTGTCACATTAACCAGGCTTTCCCTGTATAAAACTGTCATTCATAAAGAACATTAAAAGGCAATTTTAACTCAGCCATTCAGATGTCAAAAACAGTGAAAGGGGCAATGTCAAGTCCAGTGAAAGGGGCGGAGCTAAGATAAATACTGACATGAAATGTAGATGGATCTTACCAACTGAGGAACTATTTTGATTTTCCTCATTTGCTTGTAATAAAAATTAAACTTTTACATTGATACAAATTTATCAATATATTATTAAATATAAAAGTGAATTATAAAAGCAAAATAATGACACCAAACATGACACATCTTGCATAAAGATTAGCATTTTGATAAACTTCCTAGAATTGTTATAATCAAAATACCTTGCACCAATATATCAAATCCTACTCCCACACAATGCAATGTAATAAAGTAAAAATATATACAGTAAGCAGCAAAACTGTCTTCAAATTAAATCCTTGATTAGGCGAAACAAATATTCTTAGTTTCTACTAACATCCCCCCAAAAAAGGGTAGATAGGTAGGCATTACTTTTTTTTGGACGACCATAATTCTTTAGCAAACTGACCTGTATCAGGGTATTATTTTAGGTCTCTGAAAAAATGCATTTTGATCAAAACGCCAAAAAAAAATAGGAAGAAAAAAATAAATTCAGATCGGTGTAAACAAAGATTTGTATAGGCATTATTATGTCCATGTTATCATATCAGTGATCAAAATAATCACAAGCCCACAAGCCCTGCAAATGTAAAGTTCTTTCTTGGCTGTCAGGGGCCCAGGGCCCACTTCAACTCTTGATTTATGGTAGGTTCTGTTGAAAGTGTTTGAAGCAAAATACTAGTTTAAAAATATTGGCTTTGAAGGTCTCCATAGTAACACTTCTAAACCTAACAAATGGAGTGAATTAGGGGGTTAATTGGGGGTAATAAAACACATCTTGATAGTGACAATTTAAGTTTTAATCTTTCAAGTGGTGGTTCAACTAAGGAGGGATATATATATATATATATATTCTGTAACATTCTAAACTTTAGCATAAAATGTTAACTTAAATTTAATAAGAAAAAATATAATTAAAATGTGAAACTTTTTTGTCATTTAAAAAACCTTGTCACAGCTTCACATTTTCTTATTTTTAAGGCCTTCGACATATTTGAGTGGGAATCTGAAACAACCTCTGACACAACAACTTAATTTACAAGAACAACCCTGCGTATAAGAACTACAATACTTCTGACAAAAACAAACAAAAGCAACTCCAGATTTATGAACAACTCTGATTACTAGAACATGAACACCAACCCCATCTTCAAGAACAACAACTTCAACCCCAGAACATCAACACTTCCTGCAGGGACAACTACAAAAACATCGGCTTCAAGAACAAATTCATCCTAAACACAAACATCAGCAACAACAGCTACCCGAATAAAACTACTCGAACTACAAGAACACCAGCAACACACTCTTTAAGAACACCAGCATCATCATCTTCTTCTAGACTTGCAAATGCAACAAACACCAAAGACAAAGTTGAATGGTATGTATATATGAATGCAAAGTTTTGACATACACATGTATATAAGAT
This sequence comes from Mya arenaria, assembly GCF_026914265.1. Taxonomy (NCBI): domain Eukaryota; kingdom Metazoa; phylum Mollusca; class Bivalvia; order Myida; family Myidae; genus Mya; species Mya arenaria. The sequence continues at coordinate 61,357,849 of NC_069129.1, forward strand.
ATAGTTATTTGTCTTATTCCATAAATATGACCTACTCATTAGAACGTCATTGATTAAATTATGTAATTGAATAAAACTAAACAATCAATTTGCTATCATGGATTCTTTAAGTCAATGAGCATATGACTTTTTTTATTGTCTTTTTATTTTGTTAATGTCTCAAAAAACATTATTGAAGTATTCAACAATATATTTTGAATAGGTTTTTTTTATTGAAGATTATGTTCATGCAACATAACCTACTTTATTTGTGTGCAATGTAGCCATAAACTTAAAGGGACTAGACACCAGGTTGGCAAGTACAGTATTTCTTCAAAATAAGCCTAGAACTGTCGATGTGATCATTTAGAAGGCTGATAATACAAAAGGGTTATTAGTACTACTTACTGTGTTTTGATCCGGGAGGTTGTATTTAACTTGAGTGGATTTTTGCAGATTCGGATTTCACAAGGCACAAACCTCCCGGATCAAAACGCCATACTAATAACCCTTTTATTATATATACATTACTAATTTACTTGTTACATCACTTAAAAGCCACATGTTTTCATAATAAATGTCATTTTAAAGGGTCTGTCTCACAGATGATGAAATAGCGAAAAAAACAAATTGTCGAAAAATGACATAAACTTGGCATCGATGTGTACAATGCATTGAAACGTACTAATTGAAGTACCACATAGTTTACAATTTATTTAAGTTATTAGCAGTTACTTAGTATTTTTCCATTAAAAAAGATTACTGGGTATGTGTTCAAGGTAGAATTCATTCAATCATGCGAGATTGGCTAGAAGGTGTTATCACGTGAAGTTGGACTTCAATTTTTGCGACGCGGGTTTGACCCGTTCTCCGACACAATCTTTTTTTTTTTTACATTTTGGTACTTTTTTTACAATTATGACATCAAAGCGTAACACATTCTATTAGATAATTGTCCTGAGATTCGTTACAGAAAAAACTTTTTTGTGCAAATCTGTGACACAGTCCCTTTAAGGACACATTATTTTGTTTTATGACATCATTTTAACATCACGCAATGACACTTGTAAAGTTGTTATGACGTGACGTCACAAGAGTTGAAAACGGCTGTAGTGCACTAGAGTGGAATACAGACTACTGTATTTTGCGATATGTATTACGTGTGGATAAATGATGGGTATATAATAAATAATTTTACATGATTAAAATAAACAGAGCAATCATTTGACTATCTCATTTGGGTTTCATTGTGTAAAAATAGTGAATTAAGTTTTCCAAGTTTATATTATATCCATTTATGAATACTGATAAATATACTGATGCTTTTTTAAACTTACTGGGATATTATATGTGGTAAACACACCCCAGAAAGTTTCATATCGACAATATGTGCAAAAGCTGTGAAATTATGTGTCTTAAGCAATGTTATATAGCTATTAAAGTAAGATTAAAAGTTATACACTAGTATATCAATTGTATGTAAGTTTTTGACAGTTATCTATTTTTTTTGCAATTGTATCATCTGGTGTCTAGTCCCTTTAATAAACTCTGTTAAATTCATACATTATTGAAAAAAATGACAAGCAGCAATTGTCATCACTTGATTGTTATCCTTGCCTTGGGGTTAAGTTTTGCGTTCAGGTCAGTTACATGAAAACTATCAAAGTTGTCACTTTGAAACTTGGGGAACTTGTACATCTTATACCCTTCTTCACATTATACCCTAAAGATATTGAGTCTCACCTGTTTTTAGGGTAAAAAACGTGAATTTTGGTTGATTTTGAGAAATGGACACTAAGCTTCTTCATAGAAAATGAAAGGATTATGCCTTCAATATATCAAACTCATTTAGAAGGGAATGGGGAGGATGGGGGATATTTTAGTATTTGTGGACTATAGTCTAATTATTTTAAGTTTAATAAAATAATGTGCTTAGAAGGCGGCTTACAAGCAAACTATCAGAGCTATCACTTTTAAACATTGGAATATTCACTTTCAAATGTACAATATGAAATAAATTTACAATAAAAGGATATAATCAGACGAGCGTTCAGAACCCGCAGGTGGTGCTCTTGTCATATGCCAAATGTGCTGGTATAAACAAGTGCCATTTTTGTGTGAAATTAAAATTTTCCTTTCTAAAATTGCAGGCTAACTTCAATGGAGAGGACAGAGTAATGGCAAAAAGACGATCATTTTAAAGAGAGGAGGAAGAGGGATATGTAAAAAGTGTTCTGAGGCCAGGATATCAGCAGTGCGTTCAGTCAGGCGAGCGTTTACAAAACGCTCGCAAACGTTTTGTTTTATATCTCTGTTGCAACGCAGCGCATATACGTTAAGCGGGAAACCAAACAGCAAACGTTCGCCGCAAACATCTTTCATCTTTACTGAACGCGTTGCAGATTCACGATGGGGGAGGGGGGGGGGGCGGTGGAACAATTTTCGATTATTATTGACATACATGTGTATAAATATATATATATATCATGGTAGGAACTGTTTGCCTTGTCAACTTTGACTTAAATATTTAGTTCTTGTGTCAGCCTGTGCTTATCTCAAATATTTAATGACATTTTTTTGGTTTGTTTGATAGACATGATAATTATAAACTATTAAATATAAATGGCAATAATTATAGATAAAACATTGTAACTCAGGTTAACTTTATAATAGATAATTAATTGTTTATATGCAATATATATTAAAGGATGCATATTTCTTTTATTCTTGAATCTATTTTTTGTGTGTTTTTTTTTCATATATCGAAAATATTTTTCATGAATGTGGGTTTTTAATTCTTTGTCAGTCTCAGAAGAATTAAACAACTTGTGTTGAATTTATTTGCTAGACTGAAACTAGGCTGTTAATATTGGTCAGACTAATTGAATCAGAGAATAATATGTACAGCTAATCGGATTACTGACCAATAGAGTGAATTTAGTCAATGATGTATGACCCTAAGATTAAGATTGACTTAAAGCTGCACTCTCACAGATTGAAGTGAACTTCTTTATTTTTTGGCTTGGAAAGAGCCAATTTATGCGAAAATGCATGAACAATAGTGTCATAAGACTGCATACTTTCTTATTTAAGTTCAAGAAGTGATGTTGAATGCCATTACATTAATTTTCGAACAGAAATCTACAAATCTGCGATCTGATCTTTTGTCAGCAGTCTGATTTGCAAAAAAGAATGTAGAAATTTGCTCATTTAAGACAAAAAAATAGAACAGCTGTCAAAACCGTAAATCTGTGAGTGTGCAGCTTATTTGCATATTTTGAACTTATGTTTCTTCATTCGTTTTTTTTCATTTTTAAAGTTATTATCAATTTAGATCTTAGAATATTGTTTTTATATTGATTTATAAATATATAACAGTATTATACTAATATCAAAGTAAATTTGTACTGGCCAATTTTAAATGGACAGTTAAAGCTGTACACTCACAGATATACAATTGTTACAACTCTTATATTTTTGTCTTGGAAAAAGCACATTTTTGCGTAAATATCTGTAAACCAGTGATAAAAGATTGCTGCCAAAATATCAAATTGCGGACTTTCATATTTATGTTTGAAAATTAATGTTTTATTGCATAAGACATCAATTTTTGAACTGAAATATAAAGATCTACAATCTAATTTTTCAGCAGTCTTATTTAACTGTTTTCTATGGAATTTCGAAAACTATGGCTCCAAGACAAAAAATAAAAAAATTGTCGAACGTTCAATTTGTGAGAGTGCAGCTTTAATAAATGGTTAAATGTTGTTGTTTTTTAATTCTGATTTTTATAATAAGTTGATGATCGCCATGTATCATTGATAAAACATGTAAAAAAAAAAAATCTTGTTTATTTTCCAACGCTGTTTTGCATTTAAATTTGCTGACATAATGCTCTCCAAAAACTTCTGATATGTGGTTTTAAAATGTGTGTTCATCCTTTATTCAGCTAGTGGATGGAATTCATTAAACTACTGTATTCAGTACACCATGCAGCTCTTCCAATTGTTTGAATGCAATTATTTCACAGAATCTGATAATAGAGGGACCGGACTCAAGATTCTACATTGCAAGAAAAAGTGAAAATTGTCAAAATTTATCATCAAACTGTTTCAACAGTGTACAGTGCACTGAATCTTACTTATGTAATCATATAAGTCGAAATTAACTCACTTTGTCTACCATGTAAATCGAAGTAAATTTAGAAATAGCAATCATGTATTTATCTGTATATATGTTTTTGTGACCTTTACATGCTTAAAGTGGATATGATAATACTAATAAACGGGAAAATCATTATGTGCTATTTTTTAAAGATTACTTGTCTCAGAGAGAGAGAGACAGTGATGAAATCTTTTAAACACATTAAATGATGTAATATCAGTCTCATAATAATTGGTATTGATTCGGCTAGGCTTGTTTTGAATGAGGTAATATTGAATATCTTGTTTTTGGATCATCTGGTGTCCAAGTCCCTTTAATGTATGTCTGGGTGGGAATCAGCCACCGGGGTCAGCCACCGGGGCTGAGTAGGCGACAATGCTAGTGCATTGTCTATCATGGGTTTAATCCCCATATTGAACAGTCCCATATCCATACTGTTTTACCAACCCTTTAACATTCAGTATAAAACATTGTGGACACAGGGTATAGATTACAAAAGTATTACATTAGTATTAAATGGGTTGTGTCACTTGTGTGTGTGTCTATGGGGGAAAGATTTTTGTTAAGCAAAAAAAAAATTGTAGTCATTAATGGTTTTTTTCCTAGACAATAAAATAATTATAGATAATTATTAAAGCTGCACTCTCACACATTGAACGTTTTGACAACTTCTTTAATTTTTGTCATGGAACCTGAAAGTGCATTCAAGACTGCTGACAAAAAAATAGTCACATATTTTTTCTTTATAAGTTAAAATTTTATGTTTCATGCATTTTTCTTGAACCGTAAGAAACGGTTTATAGAGATAAAAGATAAGTTTTCTGACTGAAATTTAAAAATCTGCTATCATATATTTTGACAGCAGTCTTTAACCACTGGTTTCAAGATACCAATAATGGGTAATTCGAAGACAAAAAATAAAAAATCTGTTAAAACGGCAAAACTGTGAGAGTGCAGCTTTAAAATGTTAAGTGGCAGTGAAGGGGAGTGGGGTTTGGGGTTAGTTATCCATTATTTAAACGAAATTATATATCACTTGGTAGTTCTTAAATGAAATTTTAAAGTCTTAAATGAAAGTGATCATGTAGACAATAAATAAACTGGAAGATCACTGATGGCTATAACGGCTGTTTATCGACGATGCCGACGGTTACAAACAACTAATTATTAAAATCTGATTGTTTTTTTTATTAAAAACACATGTTAACTTAATATTATTGACTCAATATAAATATGTAAAACAACTTCACTTCCTTAACAACATCCAACCGCTGGAAATTGAAATGGCTTTTGTCGGTGTTTTTTTTTTTTCGTTAAATAGCATTCCTGATTTTTGCTGGGTTTTTCTCCCGTAAAATATGCATTAAATTAATAGATTTCTCAAATGAAAGAAATGACTCTAGAATAGTCATTCAAATTAGTATTTACATTAAAGTAATGTATAAAATCTCAAAAACATAAAGCTTGAATTGATTTCTTTTTTTGCTAAAATGTAGGAATTTTATCCCGCAGGAGAAAAACCCCGTACTAAAAAGCGGTTTTTTTTTGTTTCGCGTTATTTCACTTCCGGTGTCGAAGCATAATGTTTCTTTTGATATAAGATGTTGTTTTGAGCTAAAATAATTTGAATCGTGTATTATTGAAACCCCGCGGGATTTTTCCCCAGCTCTTGAAAAACGGGAGAAAAATCCCGCGGGAGTGTGAAAACCCCCGTGTTTTTATGCAAAAACCCCGCTGGGGCCCAAAGTTGGTGGGTCAATTAGACAAACTTCCAAAAACATTTCGCAAACAAAAAACACCAAAATCACACCTTAATGAAGCCTTCTAACTAAATTATAGGTCAGTATTCGATTACAGCGTATTTAAAGGGTACTTGAGTTTGCGTGATGTTGGTAGTTCTGTCTCATTATGTGCCGTTTGTATGAGGATGTTTGATATTTGTTTAATGTTGGTAGCCTTGCAGTGGTCTGTGTCCCCTGTATAAAGATTATTGATAGTTGTGTAATGTTGGCAATCTTGTAGTGGTATATGTCCCTTCTGTGATGATGTTTGATAGTTGTGAAATGTTGGTATTCTTGTATTGGTATGTGTCTCTTGTATGACGATATTTGATAGTTATGTTATGGTGGAAATTTTGTACCGTTTGTTTGACGATTTCTGATAGTTGTGTAATGTTGGTAGTCTTGCAGTGTTGTGTGTCTCTTGTATGACGATGTTTGATAGTTGTGTAATGTTGGTAGTCCTGCAGTGGTATGTGTCTCTTGTATGACGATGTAGACACTTGCAGTGTTATTTGTCTCTTGTATGGCAATATTTGATAGTTGTGTAATGTTGGTAGTCCTGCAGTGGTATGTGTCTCTTGTATGACGATGTAGACACTTGCAGTGTTATTTGTCTCTTGTATGGCAATATTTGATAGTTGTGTAATGTTAGTAGTATTGTAGTGGAATGTGTCTCTTGGATGACAATGTTTGATAGTTGTGTAATGTTGGTAGTCTTATAGCGATATTTGTCTCTTCTGTGAGGATATTTGATATTTATGTAATGTTGGTAGTCTTGTAGTGGCATGTGTCTGTTTTAAGGCGATGTTTTAGAATTGAGTTATGCTGTAAGTCTTGTAATGGTATGTGTCTCTTGTATGGCGAGGCTTGATAGTTGTGTAATGTTGTTAGTCTTGTAGTGGTATGTGTCTCTAGTATGACGTTGTTTGATAGTTGTGTAATGTTAGTAGTCTTGTAGCGTTGTTTGCCTCCTGCATGACCATGTTTGATAGTTGTGTAATGTTGGTAGTCTTGTAGTGGTATATGTTGCTTGTATGACGATGTTTAATAGTTATTTAATGTTGGTCGCCTTGTAGTAGTATATGTCACTTGTATGACGATGTAGTCTTGCAATGGTATGTTTCTCTTGTATGGCAATGTTTGAAAGTTGTGTAATGTTTTTAGTCGTGTAGTGTTGTGTCTCTTGTATGAATATGTTTGAGAGTTGTGTAATTTTGGTAGTCTTGTAATGATATGTGTCTCTTGTATGACGATGTTTGATAGTTGTGTAATGTTGGTAGTCTTGTAGTGTAATGTGTCTCTTGTTTGGCGATGTTTGATAGTTGTGTGATGTTGGTAGTCTTGTAGTGTTATTTGTCCCTTGTATGATTTTGTTTCATAATTTTGTAATGGAGGTAGTCTTGTAGTGGTATGTGTCTCTTGCATGATCATGTTTGACAGTTGTGCAATGTTGGTATGTTTCTCTTTTATATATAACAATGTTTGATAGTTGTGTAATGTTGGTAGACTTGTAGTGGTATTTGTCTGTTGTATGACGATGTTTGATAGTTGTGTAATGTTGGTAGTGTTGTTGTGGTATGTGTCTCTTGTATGACCATTTTTAATAGTTGTGTAATGTTGGAAGTCTTGTAGTGTTATTTGTCTCTTGTATTATTATGTTTGATAGTTGTGTAATTGAGGTAGTCTTGTAGTGGAATGTGTCTCTTGTATGACCATGTTTGATAGTTTTGTAATGTTGGTAGTCTTTTAGTGGTATGTGTGTCTTGTTTGACCATGTTTGATAGTTAGGTAATTTTGGTAGTCTTATTGTGTAATGTTGGTAGTCTTTTATCATTGTTTGCCTCTTGCATGACCATGTTTTATAGTTGTGTAATGTTGGTAGTCTTGTAGTTGTATGTGTAGCTTGTATGACGATGTTTGATAGTTGTGTAATGTTGGTAGTATTGTAGTGGTATGTGTCTCTTGTATGACGATGTCATAAAGTTGTGTAATGTTGCTAGTCTCGTAGTGATTTGTATCTCTTGTATGGCGATGTCTTAAAGTTTTGTAAAGTTGGTATTCTTGTAATGATATGAGTCCCTTGTATGACAACATTTTACAGTTGTGTAATGGTGGTAGTCTCGTAGTGGTATGTGTCTCTTTAATGGCAATGTTTGATAGTTGTGTAATGTTGGTAGTCTTGTAGTGGTATGTGTCTTTTGTATGGTGATGTTTGATAGTTGTGTAGTGTTGGCAGTCTTGTAGTGGTATGTGTCTGTTGTATGACGATGTTTGATAGTTGTGTAATGGTGGATAATCTTGTAGTGTTATGTGTCTGTTGTATGACGATGTTTTATAGTTTACGTAATGTGGGTCGTCTTGAAATGGTATGTGTCTCTTGTATGGCGATGTTTGATAGTTGTGTAATTTTGGTAGTCTTGTAGTGATATATGTCTCTTGTATGATTATGTTTGATAGTTGTGCGATGTTGGTAGACTTGTAGTGGTATGTGTCTCTTGTATGACAATGTTTGATGGTTGTATATTGTTGGTAGTTTTGCAGTGGTATGTTTTTCTTGTATGGCAATGTTTGATAGTTGTGTACTGTTGGTAGTCATGAATTGTTGTGTGTCTCTTGTATGAAGATGTTTGAGAGGTGTGTAATGTTGGTAGTCTTGTAGTTTTATGTGTCTCTTTTATGACGATGTTTGATAGTTGTGTAATGTTTGTGGTCTTATATTGTTATTTGTCTCTTGTTCGACGATGTAGAGACTTGTAGTGGTATGTTTCTGTTGTATGACAATATAGAACCTTTTAATGGTAAGTGTCTCTTGTATGACAATGATTGATAGTTGTGTAATGTGGGAAATCTTAAAGTGTTATGTGTCTCTCGTATTACGATGTTTGATAATTGCGTAATGCTGGTAGTTGTATAGTGTTATGTGTCTCTTGCACGACGATGTAGTGACTTGTAGTGGTATGTGTCTCTTGTATGATAATGTTTGATAGTTGTGTAATGTTGGTAGTGTAGTTGTATGTGTCTCTTGTATGACGATGTATGATAGTTGTGTAATGTTGGTAGTCTTGTAGTGGTGTGTGTCTTTTGTATGACTATGCTTGATAATTGTGTAATGTTGGTAGTCTTGTTATGTTATGTGTCTCTTGTATTGCGATGTTTTATAGTTATGTTATGTTGATAGTCTTGTAGTTTTATGTGTCTCCTGTATGGCATTGTTTGATAGTTGTGTAATGTTGGTAGTCTTGTAGTGGTATTTGTATCATGTATGACGATATTTAATAGTAATGTCATGTTGGTAGCCTTGTAGTAGTAAATGTCACTTGTATGACGATATTTAATAGTTATGTCATGTTGGTAGCCTTGTAGTAGTATATGTCACTTGTATGACGATGTTTGATAGTTGTGTAATGTTGGTAGTTTTATAGTGTTATGTGTCCTTTGAACGACGATGTAGATACTTGTAGTGGTTTGTGGCTCTTGTACTGTAATGTTGGTAGTCTTGTAGTGGTAAGTTTCTCTTATATGACAATGTTTAATAGTTGTGTAATGTTGGAAGTCTTAAAGTGCTATGTGTCTCTTGTACGACGATGTAGAGACTTGTAGTGGTATGTGTCACTTGTTTGACAATGTTTGCTTTTTGTGTTATGTTGGTAGTCTTAAAGTGGTATGTGTCTCTCGTATGACGATGTTTCATAGTTGTGTAATGTTGTTAGTCTTATAGTATTATGTGTCTCTTGTTCGATGATGTAGAGACTTGTTGTGGAATTTGTCTCTTGTTTGACAATTTTTGATAGTTTTGTAATGTTGGTAGTCTTATAGTAGTATATGTCTCTTGTATGAAGATGTTTTATAGTTGTGAAATGTTGGTAGTCTTGTAGTGGTATGTGTCTCTTGTATGAAGATGTTTGATAGTTGTGAAATGTTGGTAGTCTTGTAGTGGTATGTGTCTCTTGTATGACGATGTTTGATATTTGTGTAATGTTGATAGCCTTGTAGTAGTATATGTCTCTTGTATGACGATGTTTGATATTTGTGTAGTCTTGTAGTGTTATGTGTCTATTGTATGGCGATGTTTGATAGTTGTGTTATGTTGGTAGTCTTTTAGTGGTATGTGTCTCTGTATGACGATGTTTGATATTTGTGTTATGTTGGTAGTCTTGTAGTGTTATGTGTCTCTTGTATGAGGATTATTTACAGTTTGATAGTTGTGTAGGTCTTGTAGGGATATATCATCTGATACACACAAAACTGCCTGTGAAGAGAGGCGTTTTTCCAGGAGCGGTTACATATGTGCATGGTCATTCTTTATCATTTTCAGATACGCCATGTTGTGTGTGGATTAGAAATGCAGAGGGGTACCACCATTCACTTAAGCCACCATTCCCCTAAAAAACAAACGGATCATGGGGACCGTCCCTGCTGTTTACAGTAAAGCCCTCAAATGTAGCCCTCCGAACTTCAAGGAAGCGATAAATCTAAGCTTCAAGATATCTATCTACTCGCTTTAAGTTCATTCTTGATTTCAGCGAAACTCACAATTTCAGCATCAAAATCCAGGTTTAGTTCCCAGACTGAACCTTGTCTGCATCATAAAACTTAAGTTCAGATGTTTTATAAGCCACCTTCATGATCACTACTTATGACAGATAAGAACTTTTCTCAAATTGATTATAAATGCGTTTTTCCATATTTACACACTCCTCTTGCAGATACTGCCGAGGGCGTAGCTCGGGTGCACCGGTCCGGTTTTCCAGCCGTTTGGACTCGACATCGCCAGCTGAACTGGGGCCGAGAATAATATCAGACTCATCAGCAGCACGGTGAGCTTGGTTGGTATACTCCGACAGACTTCCTGCATTTAAGGTGTCCTTCCGTCTTTTGTTTTAAAAAGTACCTCGAGTCTTTCAATGAAATCACAACCGTGACACCTGTGAAGACTAGATACAAATTAAGGAACTGTGTAGAAAGACTTTTGGGTGATTTAAAATCAAATAAGTAAAACAGGATTCTCATGGTTTATAAGAGGCCTTGTGGACCTTTCATTATTACTTGGGTACAAGCAGATTAAGTATGTAAGAAAGTGTGTGTGTGTGTGGGGGGGGGGGGGGGGGTACATATGATAAGAGTTAACAGTGTTTTATTGGGTATATTTGTTTTTATTTAATCATTCGAATGTAATGGTTGTATATCTACTATTTAAGCTAAAATAGTTCAATTTTCATGACTTTTGCAATTTTTCACGATTCAAATTTGTAAATGCATGAATTTTATTAGTAAAAATTCCAAGTTTTTTCTATAATAAAGTTCTCAAATGGTGTAAAGGGACCAAATCAGTGATAAGGAACACGTATGACACCAACACTGTAACATGTTCTTTATTTCATGTAAATCTATAAATTATGTCTGGAACATTTAGTCTGATCTCCATTTCTCAGAAAATGTAGCTGTCTAAGGGCCTATTCCATCAATGAGTATCACTGTCTTTAAATTGCTGTTTCGGTACAGTTTTAAACAGCAAAAGGTTTTTGGCCCTCCTTGTTTGCAACTCATCATTCATTTTTGTACAGTGAGAAAAGTAAGGGAATTCTAGAGATTTACTAGAATTATGGATTGTTTTTCCTGACTGAGTAACATACTTAAAAAGTATATAAGAAGGAATCTGTGTGTACACAACTCCTCATTTTTTTTCAAAAGCTGTTTGCAGACTTTATAACAGAAAAGTCCTGTTTATTATTTATACATGTAACATAGATGTGTACAAGACTAAGATTAGAAACATGCCATAAAAAAGATCCCTATGATTTATTTTCACAAAAAACTATATTTTTACCGTTAAAGTTAGAACGTTTACTGCACAGTTATATGTCTTCTGCTCATCTTTATGTCATCATCACATGGAATAATGTTAACTTCCCAAGACACATTTCCACGTGGCGCAGCTAATTTATTTATTTTGTTGATATATTGTTTAGAATGGGTCAGTTCTAATTGGACAGAATGTTTTCATCGCCATTTTACAGAGTGCCAGCCAGCCGTTGCCATTCTTTACATTGCTGAGGAGAGTTCTGCCAACATAACAGTGTGTTCAATAGCAGGTAAAAATATATGTCTCGTTTGCATTTTTGATTTCTAACAGAATTTGTGTGCAGTGCTGTGCACAGTTTGAGGTTATTAAAATTATGATACCTGACATCTATTCAACATATAGTAAAAACTCCAGGACAATATTTTCAACTATCACTTTATTTACTTAACAGTATCACCCACTGCCAGATTATAGAATCTTATATAATGAAAACTTCTTTCTTAAAAATATAATGTTTAAACAAACAATACAATTGAAATTATGCTGTTTAAACTCAGAACTATTTTTAGTGATGTTACTGGTAAATGAACTGGTCTTGATGTTGTTTTTGTGAGACAATAACTACTTGCATATTACTACTATTGTACATTCAGGCGCGTAGCTAGGGCTACGCACGTATGTACGTGCGTAAAATATATTTTGAGAGTTCCAAAAAATCAAAATGAAACAAAAGCGAAATATGCAATAAAAACCGGACCCCAAGGGGGTAAGGGTGAAAATGAGCATTGTTCAGGACAAATCAGACATGAACAAATTGTCATGTGAAACATATAAATATATTAGTTGTAGATGCCCTAGGCCTATATTATCTCCTTTTTGTACATGGGATGTAATACATACAGGAAATTATGTAATTGAAGATATACATTAAGCCCTTAAACTGTCGAAGAGTGTCCTCCCTTCTGTTTACATTGCGAGATTTAAAAAAAAAAGTGGCGTCTCCTTTAAACAATCAAGATCCACCATATCAAGATGTTTTTCATGAGAAGATCACCGATGACAATGATAGAATGTGTCTCTTAATGAGATACTGTGCAGCAATTTATTTTTTCTAGCAGGTAAATAAATCTAATCTGAAATTTCATTTTAGGCATTTGTTCCGAGATCAGTAGGCTAGTGGCATGTTGTAATAAATGATTATTTTCAATGCATCTTTACATTAATATTTAATGCTGCCAGAAACTACATCGACTAAATAAAAACAAAACAAACATGTGTACAATTTCGATAGAATGGGTGATTTTGTATATATATTATAAACATCGTAAAACTCTCATTGGAAGTGATAGCCGAGTGTTTATGAGCTGATTCTGTAATTTTATCGATTTGGTTTACTTTCGTGCGGGCTCGAGTGCTCGGTCTGCCATTATTTCTTTCGGTAAATATTGTAAAAACATACTTGCATATTGATTTATGTAGATATAATTAATTTATTTAGTATTTCGCATTTCTCAAAAGCATCGGAACCCATTACAAAGCAAACTATATAAAAAAAAAGTTCACGCGCATTCGTTTTAAAGCAACGTTAATGACTGACATAGGTCATAACCTAGTGTAACATCATCTACAATCATATGCTACTTTGTATTATACAGGTGCATCAATGAAAAGTTCGGAAAATACTGTCCCATTAGTTTGTGAAGAAAACATGGCTACGATATTCAAAGTCTACTGGTGGATCGTATTGTGGTCCGTGCCATTTATTCGCATCTGAGAAGAGATTGGTTGTCTCGCAATCAGTGACCGACACAAGTAATTTAAGCAAGGTCATAACCGCTCACATGAAGTGCATGACACATGCAGATTCGCTTGAGGCAGCTGAAAATTACACTGCAGGTATGTCTGGAACAAAAAAGAACATCGCCCAATCTGTTTCCTCTGCGCATGATGTCCTATTTAGAATAGACAGATACTAAATGGCAATATTGAAACAATTGCCCTATGTGTTCAACACAATCTAGCTCTACGTGGTCATGAGGATACAGTAACTTTAAAGCACTTTTGAAAAACAAAGTCAAGAATAATCCTGTGTTGTGTGATCATTTAGAGAACGGTGACCCGAGAACAAAGTACATTTCACCTGAAATACAAAATGAAACAATAGATGTTTGTCAAACATTATGCTCCCCCACCCCCTGAGCCATGTTGTCAGGATTATTTGGACAGTTGAATGAAATATGCATGGACCGAAATAACAGCTGATTTTTCATTAACATTGGATGGCCTTAAGGCAGAAAGATTATGACCATTCAAAGTCTGAGGATAGAAGGTACAGTTTTTAATCATGTTCAGATGGTGAGTGATATTTGTAAATACAAATGTATCCTCTAAACAGCAGGGAATAAGAAAATATGACGAATATAAGTTATGACCATGAACTTTGACTCTATAACCTCAAAACACATAGGGGTCATCAACTGGTCACCCAAACCTAATGTCAAGTTTGAGTGCCATAGGTGCAGGCATTGTCAAGTTATCACACAGACAAGCTTTTTGCGTCGAAGGTCACTGTGACCTTGACCTTTGAACCGATGACCCCTAAAATCAATAGGGGTCATTTACTGGTCAGGCCCAACCTTCATTTCAAGTTTGATGACCATACGTCCAGGCACTGTTGAGATAACACTCAGACAAGCTGTGGTCTACCGACGGACCGACCGACCGACCGACCGACATGTGCAAAGCAATATACCCCTCTTCTTCGAAGGGGTACATAATAATCACGATATGCGGGGATCAAATCAGTCAAGAAATTGTTCGCAAATGCAATAGTGTCCCGTTCTTTTGATTTTAGCAGACGAAGCCACGGACGCGTCTACTATGGAGTAAATTGTGCTGGGGTACTCCGCCTATACAACAAAGTCGGTTAGGTAGGATTTCATATTATTTGCAGAATGTGAAGCTACTACCGGGGAATCTTTGTCCGACGCGTCCCTGGCAAATCTGAGAAAAGCCGGTGTAGACATTGTACAAATGAGGGGTCAAGGCTACGATGGCACATCCAACATGTCAGGAAATGTACATGGTGTTGAAGCGCGAATTCACAAGATAATTCCCGACGCAGTGTATACTGCCTCAATCTGGCTATTATTCATGCGTCCGAGGAGCCACTTGCAAGAAACATGCAAGAAACATTATGAACACCGTTCAAGAAATAGCAGTTCTGTTTAACTTCTAGTGCAAACGGCTGCTGCGTTTTCAGGAAATGATCAAGTAAGCAGGAAACAAATGGAAACTCAGACTAAATTACAGTCGCTTTGTGAAACACAAAGGGCAGCCTGGGCTGACACACTTAACACTTTCAAGTTCTCATAAACGACGATCGTTGATATCTTAAATGACCTCAACCTTCACTATTGTGATGCCAAAGCCGGGGCATATTGAGCTGCGATCACTCAGTTCGGCTTCATGATTGGTATCGTGGCTATCGAGGATGTGCTGTCAGGGTTGGTGTCGTTATCACAGATGTTACAGAACAAAACCTGTGATCTGGTTGAAGCCGTGAGAGAAGCGCGATCGGTGATCCGACAGGTTGCAGCCGAACGGAACAACCCAGGATTATTGGATTACCTGTATAACAAATCTGTCGTCATGGCCCATATAATTACTGTTAAACCATCACGCCCAAGAGCATACAATAATCGTTGTCAGCTGCATCCACAGAATTCAGCTATATCAGACACTATATCAGAGTACTGGAGACGAAACCTGTTGTCTAACACCTTTCGATGGAATTATAAGACCGGCTAATTGAAGATGGCGACTGGTCCAATGCACAGCATCTGATTCCATGCGAAATTTGGTCACCTGAAAGATGTTATAGTGCAGTTAATATATGTCATGTTTGAGCATGATCTACCGGGGGGGGGACTGTCTGGAAGAGTTCCAGCGTAAAGCGCGGTGATGAAGAAATAGGTGTAATAGCGACGGCCTAGTGTATGACACTATAAGTGAAACATTAGCACAAGTAAAGTTCGAATATTCGATCAAACGTTTGGTATTCCAATGTCAAAATCGGTATTCGAATATCCGATGTTTTGTTTTTGAATACATTTTTTGCCTTCAACTCTGTTGTTGTGTTAAAAATTCGTTTGTCTTGTTTTAACAACGATTGTCCCATAATACCAATGGTGTGAATGTGATGACAATACACTTTACACGCGTCATATGTCATTTAGGGACATATCGTAGGGTACTATAAAAAGTCCCCGTAATTTTACAATAACTGGCTGTAAGACAAGTGACACAAAAATCCAGTTATTTTCGGTAAATTTAAATGCCTTTTTCAATTAAGGAATAAAGA
Source organism: Mya arenaria (assembly GCF_026914265.1). Taxonomy (NCBI): domain Eukaryota; kingdom Metazoa; phylum Mollusca; class Bivalvia; order Myida; family Myidae; genus Mya; species Mya arenaria. The sequence continues at coordinate 61,373,939 of NC_069129.1, forward strand.
TGTTCCCGAGTTGGTTTGGTTTTTCCAGGTTTTGAGTAGAAGTCAATTCCAAACGAGGCTGCTCGTCCTTAGGAAAGACTCTCCATTGGCGTATAAAGCCATTTGACCAGAACTCCATCTAAGTTTACGTTATTTACAAATATGAAGGCCGCGGAATATGATTAAAAGTTTTTTTTTCTTTGTTTTGAAAAGAGGAATTTTAAAGGCTTATATGGCGAAATTCAGGGTCTGGCGCGCGTAGTGGTTACGACATAGTAGAACTAAAATGCCCCGGCTATTACTTTAGCGAACATTATAATAGTTTACTACAACTTTTAAAAGATGTAGTTTGGTAATCGAATATTCGAATATTCGTTCGAAAGAATTGCCGAATATTCGAATACCAATTTTGCCATTCGTTTGCATCCCTTAAATAAACACATGTTTTTACCCAAGCGTATCAACATGCCTCCACATTCTTCGGTCAATGCCAGTTTCGACCGCCACTACGGAACGTTCGTTTAGCACCATGAGAAGGGTGAAGACATATCTACGGTCAACCATGACCACCGGTAGATTATCTGAGCTTCGTTAAATGAACATCCACGGTGACCGAGACATAAACATTGATTTGGTGAAAGATGCTTTTGCAAGAAGAAAGGAGCGACGACTAGCCCTTCTGTTTGCGTGTAGGCTTAAAAGGAAAAACATATTTAGATTCAACTAAACTTTTATGCTAGTGTGTTATTCTATTATGCCTATCAACTACAATTTTAAGAGAATGTGAACACAATTGTAGTATAGAAAGTACTACTTCAATTCAGATCACAGCTTAAAAAAGAGAGTATAACAAACTATTTACAAATGTACATATTTAAACCAATTATCTATAACAGCACTTTATGGAAATAAGAATCGTTAGAAAGTTCAGAAGTATATTACTTACACGCGCAATGCTAGATAATGTTTGAACTTACACACAAAAAAACATACATGTACTGAGGAAAATGACCCAGCTTACCAAGGAGTATGAACACCAATATAAGTCTGCAAAATTTGAGTCATATATTAATGAATAATATAAAGGATAAATGTTCTTCCATCTTACATACAATGCTACATGGTATATTCATCTTGATTCACTTCTAGAATAGTGGAGGCAGAATGGAGAAACCCGCACTGAATTATGGATTGTATATCTGAATGTCCTTTCCTGTAGTATATTGTAGAATTATTATGCAATACAGTTACAATTAGCTCAACACCAGACCTTCAAGTAGTTTTTCAGTTTATGGGATTTTTTCCCATTCATATCCGTGGTAATATATGTGTTTTACTGTTAATATACGCAAAATATTACATAATCGTACATGAACTTATTTTGTAAATCAAACATTGTTTGAGAGACTGATTTTCATTGAAATTTGGTATTTTTGAGTATGATTCTCAACTGCACATGTCCTCAGTTGATTTTCAGTGGTATATTACAAATGCCTTGAGCTTAAGCTCAAGCCTGAAAACGTCCTTGAAAAGGAGGTACATGCTTACATAGAAAAAATATATGCACAAACAAACAAGTATTTTACCACCTCATTCATCTACAGAATTTGGAAAATTAAAAGTTTAAACATGAACTACATGTGTAACAATGTTTTCTTTTCGGTTCTTGTGTTTGATAATGAGTGGAATATGTATGACTTTGTTGCAGTTTTGTTATGCTTATTTTTGTTAGCACTTTTTACAAATCAAAACACCTGATTTGGTTACGTTATGGTCACAGAAAACAGTGTATTCATTATATTCCCGCTTCACAGTCAGGTGTGGATTATTTAGGAATCGCTCGCGTTTTCACGTCTGTCCGTACGACAGTCGGTCCCTCCGTCCCGTTTTTGTCGATTCTATATCTTTCTCATTCATGTCCTGATTATTCGGCAAAAGTGGACGCCATTGCATGAGGATGTGTCGCGCTCAAGATCCGTGCCCCTACCTTCAAGATCAAGGTTACAGCAACCTTCTAAACTTAGTATGTGTCCGTCAGTCTGTTTCGTTTTTGTCAAGTCCATATTTTGATGGTCGGATTTGAAAAACAAAATGTTTGGCAGGAGTGACCAGCATAGTATGAGGAAGTGTCGCCATTAAAACCCTACCTTCGATACCAAGGTCACAGCAACCGTCTGAACTTAGTTTGCTTTGCTATAAACTCCTTACTGATATGGTTTATTAGGCACTGAGAATGCTTATTGGCGGCTGCACATGAGCTTTTTAGGGTTTAAATGGACATTGTGATTACCAAAAGGTGGTCAATGTAGTACTAAGTAGGCTTAACTAGAGCTACACATGCGTTTGTTTGGCTCTGAATGTGCTTTATTGTAGGTATAATGAAAATAATAGAGAACTGGACTAACTTACGTTTAGACCCTCTGAAGTGTGTTTATCTATGAATATGCTTGAATGTATCCACAAAAGGAATCGTCAGACCCTGGAAGGGTTCGTGTAGAAGCCTTCTGTGGTTAAGAATACCGATTGCTATGCTGCTTTTGTGTTTGCTTGACTCATGATGGACTTAAATGTAGCTGCATTTGTAATTATTTTGAACCGAGTTTGATGTAAAAGAGCCTTACTGTGGTATGTTTGACACTAGATTAACTTCATTGCAGCAGAATTTAGATTTACAGGGCACTTATTGACTTGATTTATTTACACTAAATGGTCTCAAGTATTAGTATAACAAAGCTATTGTCAATTTGGCACTTCATATATAGATATTTATAGAGCCCCTTTATTGTTTTGTTTGGCACAAAATGATCTGCATGTCGTGACTGTATGGCAAATATGGATTGATGGTAGCCATAATGAGGTTAAATGAGCTCTGGCTTTACTTTTTTAGAGCCCGACTTGGGCTTGTTTGATCATGAGTCAGCTTGTCTGTAACCACAATCAGGATGCTGAGGGCCGCTGGAGACCTATTTTGAAAATTATACGTTTTCTTGCATTATAAATACTGTTTCGACCTGGGGAAAGATGTTTATTGGGTTGTTTGTTACTCGAATATAAACACATTAGTTGGACAAACTCAAAATGGATTTAAAAGTTGATAATTTTGGCTGAATGGGCTTACAAGAGATGTACATTTCTAATGTAGCTTTTTTTGCACTGGATGCGCTTCAGTAGGGACATCGTATGGTTGACTTGAATTTTAATATGGGAAAGGAGATGAAATATTTTTATAAGCGTTTTGTGATTGTTTTTATGTTATGACTTCAAACAAAACGAAGATTTTATCAAAACATCGCTGTCGTTATTGATCATACATTTTTTTATTTGCATTTTCACCTTCAAATGATTTTAACGTACGTTTTAAAATGCGCAGTATTGTATGTCCGTTTGAAGTACATTATGAAACAGTTATATCATCTAATCATTAAGATATGTGGCGTTTACATTCCGAGTATGCTAATTTGCACCTGTGGTATTTTTGAAAGCGTTTATATGGTAATTGATAACATTGTTTTTTTGAATAAAATGCCATTAGTTTGTGCTGAAAAGAAAATTAGACATAATGTTGAAACTAATTTTATTCACGTAAGATATCAGTATCAATATCTATTACAACTCTTATTCACTAAGCGATATCATGTTGCAGAAATTCATGAGAAGTAAAATATGTTATCCTGTCAGAAAATATTTTAACTGCACGCATTCACGATTTTGTTTCATTCTTAAGAATAATAAGAATCAAGAATGTGTTAACTTCCAGTATCAGCTGAAATAAGAGTGTTATAGCTTTTCATGATAATTTAATGAATTTGAAATTTTAGCAATCCATGTTTATAGCATATGAGTCTCAAAGAAAGTTTAAATAAATAAATATGAACTTAAAAAGTAGAAAAGAAAATTGAAAAAATGGGGTATTTTTTAAATTCTGGCCTTGAAATGATCATTCCATGTACCTTGAAGTGTTAAATGTTGTATGTAAATTTTAATTGTCTTATTATAAAGAAATGCAATGAAATTATTTGTTTCACTTAAATGTTTAAAGTATACTAAATCGGTTAATTTATAACTCTGTGCTTTGCTTGAGATCATTATCACAGAAGTGTTAATAAACACTGACCCTTGGTAACTTTTATCAAAATGATAAGTTTGGAGGGCAAAAACTCTGGACTGTTTACAGGTTTCGTATTGCATTGCCGACAAATCTTAAAGTTTACTAGTACTCATAAGTATATATATATTGTATTCGTTGAAGTGACGGTCCATGTAGAGACAATAAATTCCATATGCTGCACTATATTTCACCTTGTGAATACCAAATGTAAATACACTGAAACAAGCAATTATCCTCTATATTGCTGCAGTTTTATTATTCTTAAGATGGTTTGCACTTTGATAGTAACTTGATTGTTTACCTAAAGTCACTAATATCAAGTGGGTTATAAACAACTCTAAAATGGCATTAAGGAGACAACTATGATTGTTTCATTGGCAGTTCACAACTGTGATCTATATGTTTCAGTATTGTAACAAATATGAGTTTTGATTATCCATTTTGCAGTGGACCCTCCAGATGTTGCATTTCCTGACATGGATAAGGAGGATGGTACTGCCAGTTTACCAGATTATTCAATAACATGTAAAAAAAACTTGTCTCTTTTTGCATTTCTGATTGTGAACAGTATTTGGTGTGAACAGTATAAGATAATTTAATATTTTATAAAATAGAAATTCCTTAAGACATCTTTAAAGAGTGCTGGTTACTTTTTGTAAGTCACTTTGAAATCCTGTGAAATCAATTCAAATAAACATGGACGCCATTATTATGACAGTTACTTCGAGTGTTTACATTCCTTGGCTAAAAGCTGTAATTTAACACTTTGTTTTGAAAAGCAAAGGATGTTTATAATTAGATTTCTCACCTCAAAGATGACTAGATGACTTTTACAGGATATATTTCCTGTTTCATAAAAGTCCACACAATCATAATGTACGTTTAGTAGGAACCAAATTTGCCTAACTGTTATATTATTGTACAGTTGACATACACATGTAAGAAATAACAATTGCTATTATTTATTGCATTAATATAATGTTTAAAAAATAAAACCTGTACAGAACATTTGTCTTGAGAATACTTGTTATACATTTAAGTAAATTTCTATATTTACATTAATATATATATAGCCATTCTTAATTGGACCATTGACATGTTTTTTAATCCACCGCCATGGAGAGGGGATAACAGGAATGCACTTCGTCCGTCTGTCAGTCTGTCCGTCCGCCGTCGGTCCGTCCGTCTGTCTGTCTGTCCGTAACATTTCGTGTCCGCGTTATCACTTACTTATGCATTGATGGATTACCATATTACTTTGTACAAATGTTGTCCTCATTAAGAAGATGTGCAGTGACCTTGATCCGGGTCCATACCTCAAAGGTCAAGGTCACACGAGACATTTAAAGGTCAGAGTACACATGCTCGTGTCCGCGCTATCACTTAATAATGAATTGATGGATTACCATATTACTTTGTACAAATGTTTTCCTCATTTAGTCGATGTGCAGTGACCTTGACCCATGTTTATACCTCAAAGGTCAAGGTCACACGAGACATTTAAATGTCAGAGTACACATGCTCATGTCCGCGCTATAACTTACTTATGCATTGGTGGATTACCATAATACTTGGTACAAATGTTGTTCTTATTGAGACGATGTGCAGTGACCTTGACCCGGGTTCATACCTCAATGGTCAAGGTCATATCTGACATTTAAAGGTCTTACTCTACACACCATATGAATAACTTTAACAAATATCCTTTTATAATATTTTCATTTATCCAAGAATATTTAGGTTACTGATCAAACAACTTGTATTTCCTATATTCCCACTCTTGACCAGTGGTTGTGTACAATTTTGGTCAGATTCAACGTACCAGCCAGGTTGCGAGAAAAACAAAATATACTAAAAAAACTACGGCGGGGGATAAAGCCGTCCTTTTGACTGCCTTGTTTGTTTAATGTTTTTTTTTAATGGAACAATCACTATTTTACAGAATGCCAACCATTTGTTGCAAGTGTCGACATGGTGGAGGACTCAAGTTTAACTGACTGTTCTGTGACAGGTAAAAAAATAGCAATAATATGGTTCTTTATTTTTTTTATTCTTCCACTCTGAATGCTAACCTAAATTATTTACTGACCTATATTCGATAATGGATTCCATCAATTGTCTTACGTTTCTGGATGTTCACTTTTAAAGTTAGATTTTACAGCAATAAGCAATCCAAAGATGTGAAAACAGGGCTGTTGTCCTTCTTTAGCATGGGTTGTTAATAGGTGCCTACCCCTTTCAAAATATCTTTATAATCAGGCAGTTTTCCCCATAAAATCTGGCAATTTTCCCAAAAAGTTTTTTCAGTTTTCTTTCTTTCCCTTTGGGACAATATATCACTTATTTTCCCATATATGTCACAATTATTGAAATATGTTCAAATAACTGTCCAGTTCATGACCTGCAATTCTAAATTCTGCAATGACACCTATACTATTAGTAACAACCACTATTTCTGATATGCCTATCTCACTATTGTTTTTAAATCCTAAAAGTATTTAACAGGATTCTTGATCATAAGCCTTCAGATATAATTTTAATAGGATAGAACAGTTACTGTATTTCATTGCAAGAAATTATCACATTAGTGATACCTTTCTTGTTTAAAATCATTTTTGTACTTTAAGGTAAAGAACGGATCCATGTTTTCCTGGATATAGAGAAGACCCACTCCCTTCAGGGATTGAGCACGAACAAAACTTTTTAATGAACACAAAACACTTGCGTTCGAAAGCACAGACAAAAAAAGCAGTAATGACGATAAACTGAAGTGATTGGAGTTTCATCATGATATATTATACCATAAACAAAGTCATCAAGTGGGTCGGTCTTGCAGGTGGTCTGTGCAAAAGTGCAAAATGTTTGAGAAGTAAACCAAACTACTGAGACTAAAGTTTTCAAGATACTGTTTTGGAACTTTAAACATATGTTTGGCATGAAGTGAAGATGTATTTGACGTATTTATTATATGGATCAGTTCAATATTTGTTAAAGGGGAAAAGCGTTCTTAAAAATTTCGTGATGCAAACAAAGAAATCATATTCAAGACCATAATGAATTGTAAATGTTTTAAAAGATACATAATGTAGAATATTTTTTATACATACTTATTCACATTAGTTAAGAAAAATCTGGACTCAGTTTGAACTGTACCTAGCAAACAATAATATGCAAATAAAGTAACTTTATTATTTATATGCATTTAGTCTGATGACTTGATAAACAGTTTTGCACAACAGCTACCTATTTGTTTAACTGACCAATGCGCACACACTGTGATATATAGCCATGGGTAAAGTGACCATTAAAGCTAAACTCTCTCTGATAACACAACTTAGGTATTTCCATTATAAGTGTGTCACTTTGAAGGTAAATACATATGCAGGTATAAAACTGACAGAAACGTTTTGGATATTTGCTCACTAACTACAACATTATTTCATTCTTGTTGTATTCATCAAAAGCTTATGTAGCTTTAAAATTTGTGAACGATTTCCCAGCATTCTGTCAACTGTATGCTGCATTGTTGCTACAGGTATAGTGAACTTTCTATAAAAATTGAGATTGAGTTTCAAAAAGACAATACATAAATCAGTCAACAATTCATTAAATGGTATTATGGAGGTTTATTGAATTGATGAGATATTGTTGCACCCAGATCTAGAATATTGGGGTCTTAGGCCATAATAATACAAACACCTTGTCATATGTACAGAAACATCATTCAATATAATTATTTTAAAAGAATTATTATTTTAAGAGATTTGGTAACATGAGTGCTTAATAATAACATTGTGTCAAAGTTTGTGAATGTTTATTCTTTGGATGTTCATTAAATATTTCTAAATAAATTCCGGTGTTTATTCTTTTCTTAAACCAAAGTAGGTTTTTAGACTGCCATGGACAGGCAAAGGACAGCATAGTATGAACAGAAACACCAGTATCTTCCATAACCCTCAGTTTTACTTAATGTTTATAAACATAATATTATAAAATGCAGCAAGAAACAGCATTGGAACTTGATACAAGATTGAGCTATACAAATAAGAATAAGAAAATTACTGTGTGGAAAGTTTGAATTTATTTTAACAATGTAAGTTAATATCAGTTCTTAGAGCCTCACCAAAGGCAGATGGATATTCTTTCAGTGTTTTCTGTCCGCTCCTCCTTCCCCCTGTCCGTCCCTCTATAACCCTTTTTTTCTGTCCCGAGCAATATCTTGGTACTTGATAGTAAATATTAGTTGGAACTTTGTATGAATGTATATATGATAAGGGAAATGATGTGCTAAGAGCTTTTACCTTCCACTTATGTATAGCTGAATTATGGCCAACATAATAATAGCTATTTCTTTAAGGCAAATTTCCACCAGAAGCCATATCTTAATTCTGGTATATATATATCACTTTCCATAAGGTAATATTCAGGAATGGGAATGATGCATGTCAAAATCGCCAAAATCTATATAATTATGTATAGTAGAGTTATGACCCTTTGTTACTTTCAAATAACCATTTCTGCCTGTAGACAAAAACATGTCATATCAATAACTGATGAATGGTCAGGCATAGTGTCCTCAAACTTGGTAGTTTGTTGATATTGACAAGTAGATGACCCTTATTGTTTTGGATGCCAATAGGAAATATATTTGCTCTATTTTATGATTATCACTATGCCGAAATTTGTCCTCCACTTTGAAATCATTTATATCCATGGGTCACAATTAAAACATGTTACACTATGAGCAATGTTCTTTTATCATGAGCTTACTGTTTCAAGCGTTTACAGACAAATTCGTGTGCAGAGGAATCTTTGTATTTAGCATTAAAACATGTTTCTATTTTATGCAATTGAAAATTATTTTTAACCATAATGTATCAAATAGCAAGTCGTCATTCACAAGCGGATTTAGAGGAGGACAAAGCCGGCGCGCGCCCCCTCAAAGATCGTCAAAGTTTACTTTAAGTCAATAAAAGAGAAGAAAAAAATCGCCCATTATGCATCATTCCTGACAACAAATTGTTAAAGTTTTCTTGAATGAGTAACCCCAAATCTCCATGCAAATGCCCTAAAGTTACGCCCTCCTCTTACGTCAAAATCCTGGATCCGCCCCTGACCATGATACATTTGATTTACCAAAAATACACACACCAACTGACTGAAGCTAACTTGCATTTATTGAACGAGCTGGTCGGTTGAAGATTTCTGATGAATATCCTATGAAATTTGCAGCCCTCCCGTTTCGACTTGTCATCGTTTCGGGATTCATTACAAACTCTTATGAAACGCTACCATTACTAATTTGTCTCTGAAGGTTATGGGAGCTTTCAGTGTCAAAAGAAATATACACAATATAATTTGTCCCCCTGCCATAGAATATGGATTGTACCCTTAATATATATATATATATATATATATATATATATATATATATATATATATATACAGGTCGCCATCAACCCTTTGACATATATACCTGTCCCCTTAAAGCCTGCAACATACTTACAAATTATTAAGGCGACCGCAAATAACGTTTATTTTTGTTAACTTATTTAAGAAGCCTACAGATTGTACGTATAATAAATGTACATTAACAAAGAAGCAATATCAAGTATAAAACAATAAAATGAACAAATTGTTCCCTTCATGTCGTAAGATATATACGGTCTCCTTATATATTTATATAAAACTGAAATTACGATTTTATATAATTATTTATATTGATATATATATAATTCCGTGTACATGATTGTGTGTGCTGTGTTGCTATTTTTAAGCACACGCTCTAGTACTCTCGTAGCAATGCAGATGATCCAACATCTAATGAAAAATATTGAAAAGTAAAGAAAATCTTCTTAAATTTGAACCTGAAATTTTTAATATGTATAACAAAATTGACGCGATGTATCAAAGGTGTTTTAACGAACCAGGAATACGAAATATTTCATTTGAGCTAAGATAAAGTCTCTCCGATACAAGAAAATGTTTTGCTATGTATCGCACTGCACTACCTTTCCTTTAAACCCGACCCTTACTAATTGTCAGCTTTATGCAAACGTCACATTCCATCCCTCTTTACACGATCAGTTTCTCAAATCATGCTTTTGTCAAATCAGGTGAATCAACCCTGCCCTTGTTATATCATCTTCATAGACGTTAAAAAATCTGAAAATGTTTACACTTGTTGCTGATCACTTTTTCTTGAGTTTCTTGATTTCAGTCTTATGTTGTACCAAACGCCCGGTAAGCTCTAAGCTATCGGTATTTTTTATATACTGAGAATTTTCAAAACTTTACTCCAATCATTCTATGAAATAAACATTAGTATAACGAATAATACTCATTAAACTTTAAAACATTCATACTTATGATCAAATAATAGAACAATAATAAAATAAAAATACACATGCTCATTGACAACATAAAAAGTTAGTTTTTTACTTAAGATGAAAACTGTGATAACCTTTGGCCATCTCATTTTAAGATTGCGTGTATAACTTCAAATCGAAATTTGGTATTTGAAAATAACCTGAAACATCCTTTGATTACTTGTGAAATTCTATATTTTTGAGGAAGTTAAGTGTGTCACACGAGATTATATCAGCAATTGGAGGTCTGGGTTAGACTTGTCTCCGTCTCTAGATGTGTTTAAAGAAATAAAGACAAATTTCGAACAATCTTCGTATCTCATTCTTGTTGAAAATACAAAGTATAGAAGTATTTTATCTAAATTACGCATATCATCCCATAAACTAAATATAGAAATAGGTCGACACAATATATTCATATCCTTACACAGTAGCCACAAAGCTTGAACCTTGCGGCTGTATGAATCAACGTATGTATTGGGTTGCTAACTATTGTTCTCATTTCGATAGGCTTTGCTGAAGATTTAGGCCCAAACAAAAAGCAATGGGTAAGTTTACGTCCATTTAAATGCATTTTGTCAATCAACGCAGGAAGAAAAGTGAATTAAAGCAAATCAAATAGCAGAAAACTATTACGAACGGTATTTTTTCCAATGTATTATTGCGTTTACTAATGCAATGATCGAAACTGCATAATAAACAGCCATTGCAATTGTATAAATATTTTTTATCAACAATATTTTTGGGTATAAAAATCATCTTTGCTAGAAACTATTTCTAGTACTTGCAAACAGTAATAGTGTTTGTTGACATTGTGGCACTTAGCAACACAGTCAATAAACAGTTTGAATTAAATTGAGGCTGTTGGTTTCTTTCTTCAGAAGAATTTGTTGCTTTAAAAAGGTTTTCTATCAGATGGTTTTTATCTCTCTAGTATTATATTATAAACCTCCCAATGAATGCACAGCTGTAATAATTTGTTCTATGATTGCTAAGATACACATGAGATTCGCGCGGTACGCGGAAATCTTCCAAGTGTGTTTTCCGTTTCGAGTCACTTTGACTAAACGTGATATTCTGAACAGTAATTAAGAAATGGTCACTACCTAAAACAATGTTCTCACTTTTTCATTCAGGTTCCATTTTAACGTTCACATGTACCCATGTCGAAGTATTTTCACTCGTACCCCTAGGTTCGTTCACACTTTCCCCTAGGTTCTTTTACACTTACAACTAGCTTCATTTACACGTACCCCTAGGTACTTTCACACTTACCAATATACACTTGCACACATACCACAAGGTACTTGCATACCTAACCATAGGTACTTGCAACGTTCCAATAGGCACTTGCACCAGTAGCCCGAGGTAATTGCACATGTATCCCTAGCTACTTGTACACGTAACCCTAGTTACTTGCACACGTGTCCCTAGCCTTTTGCACACGTAATCCGAGGTAGCTGCACATGTTCCCCTAGGTACTTCTCACGTGCCACAACGTACTTGCTCACGTGTACCTAGGTACTTGCAGACGTTAAACTACGTACTCCTAGGTACTTCACTCGTACCCCTAGGTACTTCACACGTACTCCTATGAACTTCACACGTACTCCTAGGTACTTCACACGTACCCAAACGTACTTCACACGTACTACTAGGTACTTCACACGGACCGTCACTCTTACCCCTAAGATCCCTTCACACGTACCCCAACGTTCTTCACACGTATTCCTAGGTACTTCACACGTACTACCGAACACCTAGGAACTTCAAACGTACACCATCGTACTTCACACGTACGCCTAGGTACTTCATGCGTACTTTTAGGTACTTCAGACTTATCCCTAGGTACTTCACACGTATCCTTAGGTACTTCACTAGTACCCCTAGGTACTTTCACCCGTACCCTAGGTACTTGTACACGTGTCCCAATGTACTTCACGCGTACTCCTAGGTACATTCACCCGTATCCCTAGGTACTTCACACGTACCCCTCGGTACATTCACACGTATCCCTAGGTACTTTCAACCGTTCCCTATTGTACTTTCTCCCGTATCCCTAAATATTTCACACGGATATCTAGGTACTTTCACCCGTGTCCTTATGTTCTTTCCCTCGTATCCCTAGGTACTTTCACACGTAACTCTAGGACTTTTCACACATATCCTGAGGTACTTTCACTCGTAGCCTTAGGTATTTTCACATGTACCCCTAGCTACTTTCACTCGTGCCACTAGATACTTTCACACGTATCCCTAGATCTTTCACACGTATGCCTAAGTACTTTCACTCGCACCCCGAGGTACTTTCATATGTATCCCTGGGTACTTTCACTCGTATCCTTAGGTACTTTTACCCCTATCCCTTGATACTTCACACGTACCCCTAGGTACTTTCTCTCTTACCCCTAGGTACTTTCACCCGTAGCCCTAGATACTTCACTCGTATCCCTAGGTACTTTGACAAGTATTCCTAGGTACTTCCACCCGTATACTTAGGTACTTTGACCAATATCCCTAAGTACTTAAACGTACCCCTAGGTACTTGCACTCTTACCCTGAGGTACTTTCACCCTAATCCGTAGGTACTTTAACCCGTATCCCTAGTTCCTTTACCCGTATCCCTAGGTACTGAACACGTATCCCTAGGTACTGAACACGTACCCCTAGGTACTTTTACCCGTAACCCTAGGTACTGAACACGTATCCCTAGGTACTGAACACGTACCCCTAGGTACTTTCACCCGTAACCCTAGGTACTTTCACCCGTACCCCTACGTACTATAAACCGTATCCCTAGGTACTTTTACCCGTATCCCTAGGTACATCATATGTATCCCTAGGTACTTTCAATCGTACCCCAAGGTACTTCACACGTACCCCTAGGTACTTTCACTCGTACCCCTAGGTTCTTTGACTCATATCCCAAGTTTTTTCACTAGTACCCCTAAGTTCGTTCACTCGAATCCCAAGTTTTCACTTGTATCCCAAGTTCTTTCACTCGTATTTCTAAGTTCTTTCACTTTTACCCCAAGTTCTTTCACTCGTACCCCTAAGTTTGTTCACTCCTACCTTAGGTACATTCACTCGTACCTCAAGTTCTTTCACTCTACCCCTAGTTCTTTCACTCGTACTCCAAGTTCTTTCACTCGTATCCCTAAGTTCTTTCACTCGTACCCCACGTTCTTTCACTCGTACTCCAAGTTCTTTCACTCATATCCCTAAGTTCTTTTACTCGTACCCTAAGGTTCATTCACTCGTACCCCTAAGTTCTTTCACTTGTACCCCTAAGTTCTTTCACTCGTATCCCTAAGTTCTTTCACTCATATCCCTAAGTTCTTTTACTCGTACCCTAAGGTTCATTCACTCGTACCCCTAAGTTCTTTCACTCGTACCCCTAAGTTCTTTCACTCGTACTCCAAGTTCTTTCACTCGTATCCCTAAGTTCTTTCACTCGTACCCCACGTTCTTTCACTCGTACTCCAAGTTCTTTCACTCATATCCCTAAGTTCTTTCACTCGTACCCTAAGGTTCATTCACTCGTACCCCTTAGTTCTTTCACTTGTACCCCTAAGTTCTTTGACTCGTACCCCTAAGTTCTTTCACTCCTAGACCTAGGTTTATTCACTCGTATCCCTATGTTCTTTCACTCCTACCCCTAGGTTCAATTACTCGTATCCCTAAGTTCTTTCACTCGTACCCCTTAGTTCTTTCACTCCTTCCCCTAGGTTCTTTCACTCGTACCCCAAGTTCTGTCACTCGTACCCCTAAGTTCTTTCACACGTACCCCTAAGTTCTTTGACTCGTACCCCTAAGTTCTTTCACTCGTACCCCTAGGTACTAGCACACGTACCCATACTTTGTCGTTTTATTATTGAATGCCAGCTGTATGTTGAGATAAGAAATAATTACATACTTAGATGGTTTCGTCATCTACCCTCTTGTTAAAGGCTTTAAAACTTATACAATCAGAACAAAATATATACTACATGGCGTATCCGTCTTTGTGTACAAGGCTTTCGAATGAAGAAGTAGAAATACTATTATGTTTTCTTACCTATCAAGTTTACAAATCGAACATATTTCAGATTGTATAGTTGCAACAAATTGCATATTTAAATGTTCTTAATTATTATAATAATCTGTTATTGTTTGTATATGACTTTTTAATAAAATATTGATCCACACATGTGTATTAACACCGTTACGTATGTACACATACCTAAGGAATAAAGGAATAAAGTTAAAAACAATATTTATTTAATCTTCATATCAACTGTTCAAATGCATTATCTTTTCCTTTTTTCAGGCTTTCATTCATTTCATAACCGGTCGCCATGTATATATACAGAATATTCAATTAATCAATGATAAAGTGTCATCTTTGACTTATATCATTGTCAATATTGTGTGAACTGACGAATACCGAATAAACTGTGTTGTTTTCTAATCTGTAAATATTCCAAGCTCACAAACCATTTGTAAAAATTTAGTTGCCTGATGCTCATTGAGGTCTTCCTTTACTGACAGGAAGCAGGCTATCCAACAACGAGTTAATATCATGTTTACTAAAAAGAAGCACAGGTAACATTTCTATTGTAGTGACCTTGTTAAATGACAAGCATATACTGTGCTTCTTAAAAGCAAGAATAATATATTTTGATAATATTTAATGGCAAGTTCAACTAAACAATACGTAATCGGATCTTATTTTCTGACAAGAAGTAAACTATCAAATATATAGTAATATATTGGGATCTTGATTTTTGACAAGTTTGACCGGCTAACCAATAAAATAATGTTCTCTTGCGTTTTGACAAGAAGCCAAGTAAAGCAATATGCTAGTGTGATATTGTTGAATGTCAAGTAGCTAAGCTAACCGAAAGTCCATTAACATATGGTTTAATGTCAAGTAGCACAGCTTACAAGTAAACGTTTCTGACCCCATTTGATTACTTGAAGCCCAGTTACCATGAAACCGTATGTGATCTTGTGTTACGTCAAGTAGCCGGTTAACAAACTACAAATTGCGTTCTCCATTAATAAAGACCTTGTATGGTCTCCATTCCTCGAATCATTCTGGATTCAGCCGAAAAGGATAGGAATATCGTTGATGGTAGTTTATCCCGAAGACGATGACATCATTATATACTCATTTAGAGAAGAAGAGATGCCAGATTTCAATAAGACGAGAGTCTGAAAAAAAGGTTCGTTCTTGCTTTATGCAATGGGGATAGCGAATTTCTTCAATAATTTCATCACTGATGAAGTTGTTCATTTCTTCGGGCTTGAAGTAACAATTAAATTTTGAAAGCGAGGATTCGGGACCTTGAATTAGGAAAGTGGAATTAAGTTGGCCAAGAACCTCGGCATCAACCCTTGTTATATAATAGGCGAGGGTACCTCGAACTTTCAAAAAAGAATTATGAACTGTTTGGTTTAAACGTTTAGCTGAATTTGTTGATGAGGGTTTTAAAATCAAAGGCAAGAACGTAATTTAGAATACTGGAAGCACAAATCGATGAGTGTCTACGCAGTGTGTGTATACCACGTGATAAATTGCGTCATAAATGCTACGTCGGAAGGCAATATTTTGCTTCGAATGAAGACTTAAAACAAAGATAACTTCACTATTTCTTCACCATTTTAGATGAAACATAGCGCAGTCTACGACTCTTACGGAGCCCCGCCTTCGGTCCTTTACCAGAGTTTGATTGAGAGTTTAGTTTCTTTAAACACTTCAAAAACCTTTTCACAATACGGCCGTCTGACGGAGCACTGTCAAAACATTATGATGGAAACGGGTTTGTTGAAGTGTTTGAGGAAACTAATCACCTAATCAACTTCGGTTATAAAACGGTGGCGGGGCTGTTTAGGTGGCATAGGCTGCCCTTGGTTTTATTTAAAACGGTGTAGTAAAAGAAAAGTTATCTTTGATTTAAGTCTTCATTTTATGCAAAATGTTGCCTTCCGACGTAGCATATATGACGTAATTTATCACGTGGTATACACACACTGCTACGGGAAGAGAGAATTAGCATTGGGCGTACAATGTGCCGCAGTTATACATGCTTGTTTATGAAGTATCAAATGTATTTCAATGTTTCGAAATATATTTGGCTGTATATTATTTACTCATATAGACAGACAGTATTTCATAAACTCCATAAATCAGACATAACTTGTCTGTTGGTTTCTGATATTTGCATCATCTGAAGCTAACATGGAGTGTAATATAACTAGTTTGACGGCCCAGTAACAGAGTATTCGTATGCTGTACAATAATCAAAACAAATTTGAACGGTATTTAATTTGTGCATTTACACTAGCGCAACGTAAACTACGGGTCTGTTTTACAATTTACACTGCGGTAACATAATAAATCGCAGTTAATCGCTATCTCTCTGCGATATTGCCACCTATGGTACAAAATAACATATTCAAATGTGTTAGAATGTAGATGTGTACATAACACGAGTTACTATTTTATATATTTATTTGTATTGATATATTTCCATGTACAATATTGTGTGTGCTGTTTTGCTCTTATAGATTTAAGATTCGTCACTTTTATTGAAGTTACTTGAACATATACTAATACACTTTCTCGTAGTCTCGTAGATCGAACGTCTAATAAAAACTCGGAAAAGTAAAGAAATCCTCTGAAATTTGAGTAATGTTTACTATACTATATACTTTTGAAATTATCACTTTGTTTTTTGTCTGTAATGTTCTTAAAACGTTTGTTTTCCTTCTTCCGCAGAAGTTATTAGTCACGAATGTAGAAACCGACACTGTCCACGTCATCGAAGCTCAAGTCTCCCTTATACAAGTAGATATCACGCTTAGTATCACACCTCTCCACCTTATCCATAGGCAGGTCGCCAGAAATCACTATCTGGATGCAAACTTCCGTTTTATTTCCTTTTTTCCGGATAAGTTTCTGTATCTCTGTCTTTGACGTATCGTCGTCAAAGTTGTTGATAAGAATCTGAAAATATTCACTAGTTGTTGAACAATTGTTCTTGAGGTTGTAAAAGCCCCCTGTCCCACCCAAGCTCCGTCTTCCTTTCATACTCGGGTCTACTATTATCCATTATGGAAAACTTCGTAGGAAAGCATTGGTGACGAATTAAGCGTACCATTACTCCCGTCCTTTTTAGTTTATGCGTACCATTGGCGTGGTTGACTATGTCACTTTTAATGGTTGTTCATGGTATTTGAGGATTCTTGAATTTGATAACTTCAAAGACCACTCTCTTATAACAAAAGCAAAGCTTAACACGAACAGCTGTATTGCGAAAAACACAGAAAAAGCAAAGGTATATTGTAGTCATTCTATTAAAGAAAAGAGGTATCAAGAAATATTGTGGTATAAATAAGAAATAGTGTCGTACCTTTGTGACGGACTCTCTGGGGCTCATTGTAGTCAGGTAGACACCCGGTCCAAACCTCGCGTGTTTTGGATCTGTAGACATGTTGATCTTTTTAGTAAGTGCTATGCCCAACGCCGACTTCAGGTCGGTGTGATGATACAGAACTGTGAAGGAAATTATTCGTTTGATGCTTATGATAAAAGGATTCAGAATTACTTTATAGATATATTTTGAACAGAGACAAGTTTATACTTTTTTATCAGGTGAAAACTGTGATTAAATAAGTCTTACCTATGCTGAGACCCGCTCCCATCTTGTTACAAGCTTTCGTATTAAACTTCTTATCGAAACTTGGTATTTCTGGAAATAACCGACACACACCCTTCGTGTCGCATACAAACTTTGCGCATGTGCTGTATGTAATAGTATCTGTACGATTAACTACTTTTGTTGACATTTGATACGGCAATAATAGTATCTATCATGAAACATTATTTCACAGTTCACTTGCATAGTTCAGTCCTTCCGTCGTTTCCTTTTTCATTGTACATATCACATGCACGGCGGGTTAAAATCGGATCTGTTATGCAAACGGGTCATTGCTTTGAAATCCTTGAAGGTAAATGAATTGAATAAATTCCGACGCCACTATTTAAGCGGAAGTCTTTCCAAAACATATTAAGCATACTCGTTTACACAAGTTTGGATCCATGTTTTAAAAATAATACAAATTTGACTTATTCATTATTTTAATTAACAATATCTATGCGAACAAAAACAGAAACAAGCTCAGTAGCAAAAAGTTTAAACATAAACCCGGTTTAATGGCACTGGGTAAACGCCAAAGACATAGAACATAAATTCACAAACAAAAATGAAAATGACACCTCTAGAGTGTTAACAAAGATTAACCATAATTGGGCTCTGTGACCTAGTTTTTGACCCAAGAGAACCCATATTCGAACTTGCGCTAGAAATCATCAAAACAACCTTTCTGACAAATTTGGTGGATATTTGGGCTAAAAATGTTACCTCGAGAGTGTTAACAAGGTATTTCATATTTGGGTTATGTGACCTAGTTTTTGACCCTAGATGACCCATATTCGATTTTGGGCTAGAAATCGTTAAATTAACCATTTTAACAAATTTCCAGGATATTTGGGCTGACAATGTAACTTCTAGAGTGTTTACAATGATTTACCATAATTGGGCTCTGTGACCTAGTTTTTGACCCAAGAGAACCCATATTCGAACTTGCGCTAGAAATCATCAAAACAACCTTTCTGACAAATTTCCAGGATATTTGGGCTGAAAATGTTACCTCGAGATTGTTAACAAGGTATTTCCATATTTGGGCCATGTGACCTAGTTTTTGACCCCAGATGACCCATATTCGATTTTGGGCTACAAATTGTTAAATTAATCTTTCTGACAACCAGATGACCCACATTAGAACTCGTCAGAGTAATTACTGGGACAAACATCCTGACCAAGTTGCGTGACAATTTTGGCAAAAATGTAATCCCTAGAGTGATAACAAACTAAGTGTGGACGGACGACAGACGACGGACGACGGACAATCATCGATCTTAATAGCTCACCCTCAGTCTACGGCTAAGGTGAGCTTAAAACTAGGTATGTTAAACAAGGATTATTAGGTACCGCCTTGGAACGGTCAGTAAAATGTAAATTTACTCGGGTTTTAAACCAGTTTGCGTGCACAACCTCAATCTTATCCCAACAATCCCGAATAAATCAATAATGTAAACGTTTGAATGTGTGTTTATAAAAGATGCACTCTTATTAAAAGTCAATATTACAAAAATAAAATTTGAGTGATAATCCTGTAAGTTTTCACTAAATAATGCACTTGTGGAAAATATCACTTTCTGATAACAAATCTATAACCGTGTATTTGATAGCTGAAATCGCTAAAATATTAAATGATTGGTAAATGAAAAAAGATTTACGGAGATCAACGATCGACTCCGTAAAATTCGTTCGGTTGATATCGGGAATATCTTGCATACTAATGAGGTAGCGGAAAATTCAAAATGGAGGCAACAACAAAGAAACGCGGAAGACCTAAACTGGCCGAATCCACAGGTACTTGACACAAACTTTTTTTAATGTTCTATATGGGCTATATACTATAATAAGATAATAAACATATATATAGGCCGATTTTTTTATTTTGTGACTTGCGCCTGTGGCCGAATCTGAGAGAAAAAGGAGGATGGCCACCAGAAATTTAGAGGCATCTAAGTCAAGAATATATATTGGAAGTGAGACTGAAAGATGGGAGAGGATTAAAGTCGAGAACGGATTGAAAAGCGACCGAGAGTTGGCAACATTTTTGATTGACAGGTACTTTTCTACTTTCCTTTTTGTTTTGATTTAACTACGATGAATTTAATTATTCATTTGTTCAATGTAAGCATTTTTTATTTGTATTTGAATACCTGGATTTATTGCCATATGTGACACTTTGATAGGAAAAACTAGCTGCAAAATTTATCGTAATAATTCGTTGATAAATACTTGTTCCCAATTCGGATAATGTACTACCGGATATTTTGCATTGCTCTTCTGCCTTAAACAGGCTCCAACGTGTGTGCAGTATTTTGTGCTGATATTCAGATTGTAAGCATGATGATTATTTGAGAATAAATCAAGTCACATAGTCATGATAATAATCAATATGTATTGGATATGGATGGGTTAACAGACTGACACTGAGGGACTGACAGCACAGTACACATGATTATGAACACCTGGTGAAGGTCAACAAATTTTAATCAAGATGCAATATTGCTTTGGCCACTTGCACATTTCATCAGTTTCCATATCTTAAAACATTAGTGTCAATTATGTTCATGTACTTGTTCTTCAGTATTGTTTAGTAGAATGTCTATTTGATGTAGATCACACAAATTATTGTTCATGATTTAAAACAGAATGTACATGTATATGTTATAACCCAGTCTTCAGCATTCACTAAATCCATATTGCAGTTTGATTGGGCTTAATAAATTATAGCCCCCCCCCCCCATTCACCCTAACACATAATATCTGGAAGCTTTATTCTTGAAAATGCTATTGCATTGTGTCATATTTATGATGTTTTGAGTAAAAAAGGGTTTTTCTTTTGCACAGTTATTTGCATCACAAGGACAAACCAGAGACTAGAGTCATGCACATGACACATATGACCTCAACCCCATGTCAAGGATACATACCACAACACAGTCAGAAAACACCATCTGTATCAGAGGTTTCTGCACCAGAGACTGACAGGTAACTGTAACCTAAAGTTTAGTCCTTTACAATTGGTTACACATATTCCATAGTCAAGAAACAACTTGACTTTTATTATTAAAGTTTTAAGAAACCTGAAGAAGTTATTTATTATTTTCTTACGTGGATCAAAGAATTTGTATGTATACAGTAAGGCTGTATTGTAAGCAAACAAATCATTTTTATTTTCAAAAATTAATTTTATGATTTTGTTTCAGCGAGATCATGTCTGGAATTGAAGTCCTGAAATCTTCTGATGAAAGTTCAACACAGTAAGGATATTTTCCTAAATAATCAGTTCTATCAGTCAATAGGCCCTGCCTTATAATACTCTATAATTCCTTATGGTACCTTTAAATGGTAACATAATTAGTAACCAGGTATTTGTAAATAATGTATAGAGGTGAATAGACTGTCTTACTAAGTTTTTCTTACTGAATACTAGAATAAAAGTCTACTGACAGAGCAAGGAGAAGTGTGTTTGAACAC
Organism: Mya arenaria; assembly: GCF_026914265.1. Lineage (NCBI taxonomy): Eukaryota > Metazoa > Mollusca > Bivalvia > Myida > Myidae > Mya > Mya arenaria. The sequence continues at coordinate 61,395,556 of NC_069129.1, forward strand.
CGGTGTATATGCACATTGCAATTTGTGCAGTGTTACATTGTGCATTATAAAAAATCATGAGCCTATGTACTGCAATGTTGTATTCTTTCATTACATATAATAGACAACATATCTATTACATTTGATAAACCATGCAATGTTAATGTTTTACAGGCATTCACCAGAGAAGAGACCATCAAAACAGAAGTTGCAATCTTCATCATTTGTCAACCCTTTAGAGTGAGTTTACCTTTGTAATTGAAATAGAGTAGATTAATGTGATTGATTTGTCTGCTTCTCAAATAAGGGTCTTCACTGTTTCAGACTCCACCAGATTTAGTTACTTGGGTAATAGAAGTGGTTAAAACACTTTTTCTACCCAAAAGAAATTTTGATTAATAGTAGGTACTGATGCCAACTTCAAAAAGGGAGTTTTGGTTGTGTTTTGTTTCATGCCCTAATGCCATCTTTGTATCATTCACAAGTATTGATAAACAAATTGAAATAAGGATATTATTTGTGATATACTGGTAAACAACTGATTAGATTAATAGAACTGTTTACAAATGAACAGTGTATCTATTTGTTCCTATGAATGCTTTTTCTTTAATGTAAAATCAATTTGTTATTTTTCTTTCTAAAGCATAACCCTCGACTGCACATTCTCGGATACCGATGAGAGCTTGACAGATGATCCTGACTATGAACCCAGCTTTGCTATGACTGCAGTTCTGTAAGTTTTCATATAGACAGTTCATTTTTTATTATGAAATACAGAAATGATTCATCTGCAAATAGAATAAGAACAACATGCTAGAATATGTAAAAGCAAGTAATGTCAACAAATAGTATTGTAACTAAGGGGGATTGGTAGTCATCATATGGGTGACTGGTTGGTCTGTTGCAAATGTTATCCAAGTAAGTAAATCTTGGTACAACTGATCAAAGTAAGGTGTAAAGTACTGACCATACCCCTCTTAACCCCTCAGCCTGTACAGTTTGAGATTATACTTTTATTAGTCCTTTCCTTCTCAAATAAGCAATCTTTTTATGCATTTTATGTTTTTATATTTTTGTTTCAGCCCTCCTTATTTGAAGGATTGTCCAGATGTCTCGTATGAAGAAATTGAGCTTGATAGGGATATTGTGGAGATGGTTGAAGACAGCGATGAAGAAGATCTGACTGATTTGGTTGATGGAGTTAATCACATAAAATCAGATGGTGACATTGGTGTTTTATGTGAAGATGATACTTTGCTCGTTTTCATGGACCAGCTGAAGATTCTAGCCAGCAGAGCAGTGCCAGCATGCAGAACCTGTAAATCTCATGAGGTGGAGATTAAAGACACCTACAAGGGATCAGCTGTCTATCTTGAATGGGTAAGTTTACACAGCATGTCAACACATGGCAAAACATGTCATTTTTAGCTCGACTATTCGAAAAATAAGGAGAGCTATACTACTCACCCAAGCGTCGGCGTCACCCCTTGGTTAAGGTTTTGCGTGCAAGCACACATAGGTTAATATCTCAGCAACTACTTAAGGTATTGCATTGAGACTTTATACAATGGTACTCAACCATCCAACCTAATTAATTAACCAAGTTTTATAACTCTACTTTGCATTTAATGCCAATAATATGCCTTTATTATTTGACTTAGAAATTCTGGTTTAGGTTTTGCATGAAACCACTTTTAAGTCAATGCTTCAGCAAATACATCATGTGTTGCATTGTAACTTTACACACAGGCTCCCAACCATTAACCTTCTTTTTTAATCAAGTAAGATAACTATCTTTTTTATTATATAATTTTTGCCCCTTTATTATGCGACTTAGAAATTCTGGTTAAGGTCTTGCATGTTAGCACACATATGATAATATCTCAGCAACTACTTGATGTATTGTATTGAGAATTTATACAATGGTATTCAACCACCCAACCTAATTGAATAATCAAGTTAGATAACTGTGTTTTGCAAATAATGGCCCTTTATTATTACACTTAAAAATTCTAGTTAAAATTTTTCATGTAACCACATTTAAGTTAAATATCTCCGCACATCATGTATTGCATTGAAATCTAATCTAACAGTGACCCATGCATGTTTCGCCAAAACTTTTCAATCCTTACACTGAAAAGCGGTAGAATAGTCGAACGGGTAGAATAGTCGAACGCGCTGTCTCTGTGACAGCTCTTGTTTATAATTTCCAATTTGTATTTTAAAGCTGCACTCTCACAGATTTACCATTTTGACAACATTTTTTGCCTTTGAATGAGCCAATCTTTGTGTAAATATCTGTAAACCACTGATATAAGATTGCTGACATAACATCAGATCACAGATTTTTTAAACTTAAGAATGAAAAGTTGTGCTTTGATTTTTTTTGTCAGCAGTCTTATATCACTGGTTCCCATGCCTTTTCTGCATAAATTTGCTTGTTCCACAACAAAATATTTTTTTTAACAAAGGGTTCAATCTGTGAGAGCGCAGCTTTAAAAGATACATAGTAAAAGGCTCATGTCACACCCTTCATGTTTATAAGATTTCACTCGAGAATAACATGAACATAATCAAGATTTTTTACATGTTCATGATTTTAAATTGTTCGATTTTGCTTAGTTCTGTGTATGCCCTGATACACTTTAGCCTCAAATGTTGTCACTGATCAACAAAACTGAATGTAAGCTTAGTTTTGTTCATTTTTTCAACAACCAGGTTTGTAAAGAGGGTCACAGCAATGGCCGATGGTGTTCCCAGCCCCTTCTGAATCGCAGAGTGCACAGTGGCGACTTCCTGATATCTGCCACTACAGTTTTGTCAGGGAACAACTTCAGCAAACTGAAGCTTTGGGCTGATATGCTAAAGTTAAAGTTTCCTTCAGAACAACAGTTCTTCCGTGTTCAGGGAGCTTACTTGGTACCAACAGTTGACAGTTACTGGCAAGAACATCAACAGGATCTAATACAGTCATTTCATGGCCAAGATGTCATAGTTCTTGGTAACTATACAATACAATTTATGTCTTTTTATGTCACTCTATGTTTTTTTTGGCTGTCTGTTTCAATTTGATTTTTAGCTTCAATGTTTTTATAAACACTATTAAAATTGCCATGAATATCTAATAAATCTGTGCACAAATGTTTTATCTTGATTTATGCATATAAATCAGACAGAAACAGTCTATATCTGAGACACTTACAACAGTCAATCCTTTATTTGGGCCAGTGAAACAAACCATTTAGATTGTATTACCCTACTTTTTGGGAAATTTGTTAAACATGATTAAAACACAAGGATTTGAGTAAAAAATGCATATCACTTAACTTTCAATTTTACAGTTAAAGGGTATGTTGCTTATTAATTTAGACATGTGGCAAAAAAGTAATAAGGACACACACATAATGTCCATCTGTATTCTGCCTTTTCAGGAGATGGACGTAATGACAGCCCAGGCCATTGTGCCCAGTACTGCTCCTACACCTTGATGAGAATGATTCCAAGAAAATTCTAACCTTGAAGACCATAGACAAACGTGAAACTGATAGGAAATCTGCTGCCATGGAGAAAAAAGCACTGAAAGCCTGCCTTGAAGAGCTGCTGGACAAAGATGTTTGTGTAAAGGAGTTGGTGACTGATGGACATTTGGGAATCACTGCCATGATGAGTAAGAAATTAAAAATTGTATTTAAGGCGTCTTAACAAAGCTCTAAATGATTTATATAGCATTATCTAGCGGTTCGCTGCTTATATGTTAGAGTCCAAGTGTTTATGCATCTTGAGTGAACTGGCAGTGTACTTGAAGTTCATTTAATGTCAAGTTTAACCTTTAAAGTAATGTATGTTCTAACTTGATGCTATTTCTATAACTTTATTGATTATATGACATTTTCAGGTACCGTACAGATTACAAAGAGCAGAAGGGTATTTTCCACTCGCATGATATTTGGCATGTGGCCAAAAATTTAGGCAAAAAGCTGACGAAGGTAAATACAATATAAGTTTGCTCAATATATACATGCATTTATTGACTCATATAACTAAGTGTGAATTTCAATTGTTATGTATTGATAACATTATTATCTTATAATATTTTCCTTTCAGCTCTCTCTGAAGAAGGACAACCGCATCCTGAGAGATTGGATCAAAGACATAGTGAACCATTTCTGGTATGCATGCAAGGTTGCGGAAACTGAGGCCCAGTTTAAGGTAGAGTCTGCTTAAAATGTTTTTCCTCTGTGATCACTGTAAAGAGAGATACATGCACAAGATAATTTGGTGTTGTCGGGTCACAAGCCTTATTGACAGCTTTGTTCATTTTAATGCATTGTCAGTCTAAAACGGATCTACCTGGGCTCCATTACCAGTGCATTCCTTAGTTTTGCTGCAAGCAACTGACAGCTTACCCACTTTTATTAGCACTGGGAGATAAGGTGGGTCCTCAGATTATTTGATCAAAATATCATGGTGAATTTTGCACATCAGGCTCCTGAATGTGCTGGCCGTTACCGCATGGTAATTTGTGCAGTTCTTTCTTGATGTGTTACATGTACTTTATTTGTGTTTGGATACTGAGAAAAAAATAATGATGGCAAATGAATGAAATTAATCATAGATAAAAAGGTCAAAGAAAAAGTTGTGTTGCAGAAAAACTCATGTATCTTGGTGGAATTGAAATTCATAGTATTTTTCAGAATGTTAAGCTTTTGTTTTCTATGTATTCAGGGAATATGGGTGAGTGTGCTACACCATGTCACAGATGAGCACGAATGGCTCATATCTTATGGGGATGATGGCTGTAATGAATGCCACCACGGTCCACTGGCTGCACAGGATCAAAAATGCTGCAGTTCTGAAGGACCTTTCTTCTGTGGTGATGGACAAACGTCTACTAAAGAAAGTTGCCTACTATCTGAAGTTCAGGTAACAAAAGTTCACTTCATTTTCATTACCTTATGATTAGATCCAATGGCCAATGACCATACAATTTAAATCTTTTCATTTTAACCGACATAGCCTCTGAAACAACTGGGCAACCTCTATAATTATACACTTTCCATGTAGCATCTGTGGCATGACCCAGAACTGTTCACATAGTTCAGACATAAAAGCCACATTGTTGTATATATATGGTTGAACAATTGTATATAAATATGGTATCTGATTTTCCAGAAGCACTGCAGAACTGGAAGGCTTTCACCAACATCTTTTGATGTATTGTGCAAAGCGCTTCGCCTACACACCACCTGTGTACCGAATGAGAAATTTGTTAGCTGCACTGGATCATAACCTGCATCAGGATCGCTCAGTACAATTCAACAAAAATGGATCAATGAGGTATGCCATTAGATTTTGCATAAAATTCAGAGTCATGCAGAATGTAAGATTTTAACAAATGTAATGTTTTTTCTCATTGATCAAAACCAATATGGAATAAACATGCCTTTTTATCAAAATCAAATATCACAGCTTTAATATTTGATGGAGTGAACCAGAGTAAATTTGCTTTCATAGCAAAAGTTCACTTACACAATTTAACATGCTAATCATTTTTTTGAATGCGTTTGTGAACTGACACTTCAATCATTATTCTTACAAGCATTTTACTCCCACTGCCTTGCATGCTATCCATTTGGCCCCTGTATCATTCTGGTTTTGTTATGACTAACTTTGCAGATTGAGACGGGTATTTAACAAAAAAAGCGGTCGATGGTCAGTGTATCCAGTTAAAGAACAAAAAAAATACCAATATATAAGGACAATGCTGAAAAGGGCTTTGAGGCTGAGACTGGATGACCGGGTTGGGATGAGCCAGAAAAGGGTGCTGGAGGAGGGGGACCCCAGGCGGATTTCAAAGAATCTGGCCCCATTATCTCCTAAGGCCACAAAGGAGATCGTTCTAGAGCAGAAGTCACGCTTTAAGTGAAGACAATGAACATATGATGTTTTGAGGCAATGACGAAAAGGGCAGGAAGTGTAGACATAGATAATCGTGCGGACAGAATCTGAACCTGAATTTAGTTTTTACTAAGAGACAATTATAGTTATTGCTTTTTGATCTCATTTTTATATTGTGTGAAATAAAGTCAGATAAAGCTGTTCTCCTATAGATATCATTTAGCTATGACTACTTGTAAGAAATTGTGTTATTATGCCCCCCCCCCCCTTCGACGAACAGGGGTATATTGCTTTGCACATGTCAGTCCGTCCATGTCAGACCAAAGCTTGTCCGAGTGATGACTTGACAATTCCTTGAAGGATGGTCACCAAACTTGACCTGAAGATAATGGTAAAAGGATATTAAAGCTTGTCCGAGTGAATAATCACCAATGGCTAGACCTATGGTCATCAAACTTGACATTGAAGCTGGGCCTGACCAGTAGATGACCCCTAATGCTTTTAGGGATCATCAGGTCAAAGGTCAAGGTCACAGTGATAATTTCTGCACACATGGCCCTAAAACTTGTAGGTTGGGTGTGATCAGTAGATGGCCCCTATTGACTTTGGGGTCATCAAGTCAAAGGTCAAGGTCACAGTGACCTTGAAAGCAAACTTGACAATTCCTGGACAACTTGACCGGAAGGTAGGGCCTGACCAGTTGATGACCCCTGTTCATGTTGGGTTTCATTGGGTCAAAGGTCAAGGTCACAGTGACCTTTCACTTGAAAAAGGTAAGAAAGCTTCTCCCAGTGATATCTCAACAAAGCGTAGACCTATGATCATCGAAATGACTAGGGGATTGGGTCTGACCTGTAGATGACCCCTTTTAATTTAAGGGGTCATAAGGTCAAGGTCACAGTGAGCTTTAATGCAAAAAGCTTGTCTGTGTAATAACTTGACACTGCCTGCACCCATGGCCCTAAAACTTGATTTTGAGGTCCATGCATATTTTATTAAATTGCCCAAATATAATCATGACATAATGGCGCTTGGGGGGGGGAGGGGGGGCACAATGTTTGACAAACATCTCTTGTTTTACTAGTTTTAATTAATACTACCAACTGTAAAACTGATACCATAGAATTTCTAAGCTGCACTTGGCCAAAGAAATTATATTATTTATTGATAACCCGACCTTCTGCAGACAGTTATAGTTATTTCAGGGAAACCTGATTCCTTCATTCATTGCTTCCAAGACATGTTTGTTAGCTTTTATTTATTTAGTTTAGTCATGTCCAAAATTTGTTCTCATTTATGCAAGGTGCAGTGACTTTTGTCATCCAAATCAAATAAGTCATTGTCATAAATCAACAATAAGTCATTCTTCTAGTTAAAATGACATGTCATTTGGTGTCATGATCCAGGGTGTGAAGTTCTTTCATTTGAACTGAGATTTTAAAAAGACATTTTCTGTTTGGCATATTGCCAAACACCTAAAGTAATGGCTCCTTATTGCTCACTGTGATAAATATGACCCGAAATCCACTGATAAGCTGAAAGTTGAGACACTATATATTTGGTCAATAAATTATTGTCAGGAAAAATCTAAATGCTCCTAGATAAAAGCATTTTAATACTCCATTGATCCACTGAAAAACAATTTGAAAGGCAAAATGTAGTTGAAATATTTTATTTTCTATACAAGATTATACTATACTTCAAAAAAATGTAAATATCTTTACAAAAGAGAGATTTCCAAAGTTAACTGAAACAAATAATCTTGTTCAAGAATAAAAAAAACACAACACTTAACTGAACATTTGTAGAGGCAATTTAAAACAAGTTTGATTTACTTTATACACTGTACATAAAATACTTCAATCAGTTACATGCGGTTAATGGAAAATCTTATGTACAATGATTAAAGGTACTCGCTCATGTTTTTGCAAAAATGCACTTTTTTAGTATGAAGAAATAAAGTGTCATCAAAATCAGTTCATTTTGTTCCTTTATTACAGCTTTGTTGTTGTGTGATTGGTTTATTGACATTATCAATTCAGTGTTAGGATGTCAAAATATCAACTTCTTTGGTTATTTCCTTGTGGCCTTGTGGTTAAGGCATCGGTTTTTCAGACTTGATTGGCGTGGGTTTGCACCTTATTTCAAACAAAAGACTTTTTTATACTTTGAAGATATTTTTTTGCAATTTCAATACTATAGAGAAAAAATATGATAAAACAATTTTCTAAACCCATAACAGAGAAAACTAATGTTTGGTATAAAACATGAGCAAGTACCTTTAGGGTCATGCTGGTGCAATACAACAAGTCGGTTGTAATGTGTAATAAAAAAAGTGAAAAGAAAGTGTATGTACATGGCACATGGGAATCTCAAAGTCAGACAAAATAATATCAATAACAGTTATTCAAAGATATTGAAAGTGAAATTAAAGCTGCACTTTCAAAGATATACCAATTTTACAACTATTTTTTTTGTCTTTGAAAGAGCGATTTTTGGCACAAATATCTGCAAACCAATGATAAAAGATTGCTGCCAAAAGATCAGACCACAGATTCGTATTTCCCCTCGAAAATTAATGTTTAATGGCTAACCCGTTACTAAGAAAGAAAAAATGCATTAAACATCTTTTTTTAACCGAATATAGAATTTGCGAAAAAAAAATTCTTTACAGCCTTATATAGCAAAAATTGCCTCGTTCCAAGACAAAAAGTAAAAAAAAGTTGTGAAAAAGTTCAGTCTGTGAGAGTGCAGCTTTAATGATTGAAGGCAAAGTCAACATAACATAATGGCATTATGCAAAGTGTCACAGAGCAGATCTGAAAAAAATTAGCAATAATTATGAAGAGCTGATATAAGATGGTATGCATGATTATTTTTTGAAATAGTAGTTTGTTTGTTTGAACAATAAACCTTTAACCTGACTTGTGATGTTGTGACTTTGCTGATAATTGATGAGCCTTTTAATACAAAACAACTTTATTATTTCCAGCATGGTCTCAGACAAATATAAGATTCATTTTCAACAGAAAGATATTCAAAAGTAAAGAAATTAATATTGTTACCATAGGATGTTATAGAAAGACTACAGGTTCAATTTTAGATTTATGGAATTATAAATGGCTTTTCACACAAATAAGCAAAAAAAAAGCAGCAAGCTGTTTCCATAACTCTAGCCGAGGCGACTGCGAATATATCCCTTGTACTGGCCAAACGGATCAGGAAACTTGTCCCTGATTCGCCAGACACAGCATGAAGGAATCACCCTCCTGTCCCCAGCCCCAAGCCTTCCATAACTCCAAAGTGTGAATTGGCGGTAAGCCTGGTGTCTGTTTGCCCTCATAAGGTCAACGTCATCTTCAAACACAAGCAGGTCCCTCCGGAAGATGCGAGCCAGGGCAAGGACTCTCTCATGTAGGATAAGAAGGTCAAAGTCCTATGGAAAATATATTTCTTTTTTATTGGTACACATACTAAACATGAAATACAAAAACAATAAAATGACTAATAAGGCATTAAAAGACCATATTCTTTTACTGGATTTGCTATTTAAATATGAAGTAGACTTGATCGTGAGAAAAATACTATTGCAACCAATGACAGGAAACACTTACTGGGTAAAGAGAAAGGCACTTGGCCTTTCCGCAGCACCGCCTTTCAGATTGTGTGGGCATTTCTCGACACCTCCCGCAAATGCACCAATTTGGAACAGCATCACCTGGTTGAGGGTGGTATCCTCCTGGCTGGCGGGCGGCTGGCTGCATCATGAGGCGGGGGTCAAAATTGATGGCTTGGCAGAGAATATCTGCCATTTGCCGCTTGGTCAGTCGACCAACCTCAGCCTGTAATTAGGTCATGTATACAATTAAAGGGGACACCCTTTTTCACTATTACTCTACATTGATTTTGAATTTTCTCATTATAGAATAACATTGACCAGATTCAACTTACTGTTGTTATCTCAAACAGTTTTAACATCACTAGTCAAGAATATTTATGACATACCCTCATGGTTTCCTGCTGTTTTTTCAAAAGAACCTGCTCTTCCTCAAACTCTTCATCATCATTCTTTCTTCGCCTGGCCGAGGCAGCAGGGGCTTTCCCCTTTCCTTTCCCCTTCCCTCGGCTGGTACCTTTTCCTTTTGGCACTGGGGCTTGGGGCTCTGAAATGGAAATAACGAGAAGGTTGCATATCAGTTTATTATCATCACTAATTCAATTTGGTCAGCAGTTTCCTTTTAATAAGGGTTTCAATTTATCTTTGAAAGTAGCATGCATATTTTAATAAGTTTACAGAATATATGAGGATATTAAGATCTTTGAAACCAGTTTTGTAGCTTAAACCATTTAACCTTGTTTTTATTAAACCTGGCTAACTTTTGATACAATGATACTAAATGGCACTGGCAGGATGCTGTTGACATGTTGACATTGAGTGTTTTTGTGTTCCAGTCATTATTGGTTTGAAACCTAGTGAACACACCTAGCTCCGCCCAGTCTCAGGTTCACTTTCATAGTTATCGCAACCATCTCTTGCAGTCATTGTTTAAATTTTCTAATAAATTATACTGAAACCATGCACAGTTTTTGTATGAATAACATTTGAGGAATTTTACTGATATTTATGGGTCATACTTTTCCTTTTCTTAGATGGTCCCGCGCAGGGCTCTTCAAGATGCCTCTTTCGTGAACGGCTTTGTGTAGATGATTCACTTGAAGGAACTGGGGACTGCAAGATATTTAAAATAATCATTTTTGTAATGTGTTTGAGTAAAGAAGTCATCCATAGCAAAAGACATTGCCTGGTACATTAACAAATCATTTTTTTCAAATGGGTGCTGATCCAGTTAAATAAGGGTATCGGATAATTTTTCTCTAAAATATTCAACAACAAACTAAACTTAATTTTCATTCTGCTTACAATGTTGAATTGCAAGTTAAACATTACATGGAATTGGGAGTAGAATAAAAAATGCCTTTGTTATTGGTCCCAAATCTAACACATTCTGTTTTGAGGCCTTTACAAAATAAAATCAGAACAAATCAAAAAAATCAGTAATAATGTGTGAGAAGTTAATTTCAAGTTTTGCATATAAACATGCTGCTTTATTGACAAACCGCAAGATAACAAAGATTAAACTGGTGACGCTTTCGGACGCTTCCGAATACTATTCACTTAGACGCTCACGAATATTCACGAAAATCAACGTTTATAGTTAAAAATGAAAGCTCAAACTAATTATTCTTTATATTAACTACAAAAATACAATACAAACATTCAAAAACAAATATTTACCGACGATCCTGACGATCTGTCCATTTTCTGTCTTTTTGCGTTTTACTTTCGTGAGAGTTGTCGTTTCGCTTTATGACTTCCGGTTGGCATAAATTATGCAAATTAGCATTTTCCGAATACGAACGGAAGATGGCGGGCGATTTGAAAGTACATTATTTGTAAGGAAGAAAAACCGTAATTTCATAGTTGTTTTTTTAAATTAAACACGGTAACCTGCATAAGAACCATTGTTTTTGATATTTATTCACTCTTTTCGATAATTTCTAACAATTGCATTATTTGTGGTACTTCTTATTTGGGAATAAGAGTGCTTGCAATGTTAATTGCGACTACAAATGCATTCGATTATCATTCTAATTGCAGCTTACAAACCATAGGTGACATTATCGGACATTTGTGGTGAACACTTGTTTTGTATATAAAATATAATTGTATATAAACTAGTGTTTGAAAATCGGACTCTATTATCCATATAATATGCTATCGATAATAGAATCAAATCGGACCAAGCATTTCGATTTACTAACGGACAATGATCGAAAGTACGTAATATCATTTCGGAAAACATTCGTTAAACAAAGTATCATCATGACCAATTAAATGTTAAATACAGAAGGTTCTATGAATTATGAACAATTCAACACATTTTGTATACAGAGAGTATTTGTAATGATTAGAGTAAACGTGTTTACATTCATCGACATAGTGTATGAGAGTGACCTCCCTTGTTTAATAATCTCAACAATGATTCCCCGGATTTTTAACATTTACTAGACTTGAATCACATTACACAATAAAACGTATTTACCGCAAGTAATATTACCGAATTTAAATTAGACAACCAATATCGAATGACGCCGACATAACATTGTCAGTCACGAGTTATCGACTGAGTTCGATAATCGATTCATCAATAATACAAACATTTATATAATGTCACTGCCACTGATGCTTCACACCGATTTATACAACTATGTGAAAGTTGATATGCATCTAACTAAAACCACAATTATATACATTTATTTTTCTGATATATTTTTCAGTACATATTTGCGTGTGCTGAGTCACAAGTTAAGAAGATTAAAAATCTAGCCAAAATCATGGGAAAGCAAAATAAATTCTCTGAAAATTGACTATATATAATACACGTTTTAAGAAAATCTTAACGGGAAAACAATTTCAAGTTAAAATCATCGTTTCAAGATTATTATACATTTGTTTTTCTACTGAGGCAGTTATTCATCATCTCGAACGTGTAATACGACTTTATCCATGTCAGCTAAGATCAAGTCTCCCTTTTACAAGAAGATATTTCGCGTAGTGTCGCACTTCTCCACCTTTTCTTTAAAGAGGCTGCTGATTAGTTTCAGCTCGATGCAAACGTCAGTTTTCTCCCCTCTTCTTTCAATAAGTTTCCTCATCCTTTTTTTTTGAAACATCGTCGTCGTAATTGTTCATCAAAATCTGTAAATTATTAAACTAGAACCTGAGCAATTGTTCTTGGGTTTGTACAAATCTCCCGCCTCCTCCCATCGCCCCATCCACCTTTACCGACCATAGCCCATCGGCCCGTCCTCCTTCACCCGCCCAAACCAATCGTCCCGTCAACCAATAACCGCCGAAACCCAGCGTCGCGCCCATATATACCCGCCGAACCCATCGCCCCGTTCACTTTTAACCGCCATAACACATCGCCCGTCCACATTCACCAGCACAAACCCATTACCCGTCCATTCTCACCCGTCCCAACTCATCGCCCCGTCCACCTTCGACGGCCATAATCCCATCAACCGTTCACATTCACCCTCCATAACCAATCGCCCCAACCTTCTACGACCGCCCAACCCATCACCCGTCCAGCTTCACCCATCCCAACCTATCGACCCGTCCACCTTTACCGGCAATCCAAACCCACCCCCACGCCCATCTACATTCATCCGCCCCCACCCATCGCTCTGTCCACCTTCATCCGCCCCGGTCTGTCACAGCGTCCAGCTTCACCCGTCCCATGAAATCGTCCGTCCACCTTCACCTACCCCAAACCTTCGACCTGTCAACCTTCACCATACCCCATCCATCACCCTGTCCACCTTCAACCGCACCAAGCCATCGCCCCGTCCACTTTCATCTGCCCCAACTCATCGCACCGTCCACCATCACCCGCACCGACCCATCCTTTATACGGCCCCGTCCATCTTCACCTGTTCCAACCCATAGCTCCATCCACCGTAACCCGCGCCAAACCATCGCCCAGTCCCACTTTACACGCCACCTTCACTCGGTCCAAACAATCACCCCGTCTACCTTCACCTTCCCCAACCATCGTCCCGTCCACCTTTACCCGCCCCTTCCAATCGCCCCGTCCAAATTCATCCTCTCCAACCCATCGCCCCCTCTACTTCAGTCGACCAAAATCAAACGCCCCGTCCACCTTCCCCGCCCTAACCAATCGCCCCGTCCACCCTCACCCGCCCTTACCCATCGCCTCCTCCACCTTCACCCGCTACCTTCTCACGGCCTTGCCTATCGTCCAATCCGCCTTAACTCGCACAACCCATCGCCCCGTCCATATAAATCCTCCCACACACTTCGCCTTGTTCACTTTCACCCGTCCCCACCCATTGCCCGGTCCATCTCCATCCGCCCCAACCCATCGCCCCGTCCACCCTGACCCGACCTAGCTCATCGTCTCGTCCACCTTCACCCGTCACACGGCCCCGCCCATCGTCCCATCCACCTTAACCCGTCCCAACCAATCGGCCCGTCCAAATTCAACCGCCAGAACATATCGCCTTGTTCACATTCACCCGCCCCCACCCATTGCCTCTCATCTCCACTCGTCGAAACCAATCGTTCCAACCACTTCCACAGGGCCCGGCCATTCGTCTCATCCACCGCAACTAGCCCCAACCCTTCGCTCTACCCATATTCACCCGCCCAAGCACATCGCGCGGTTTATTTTCAGCCGCCCCCAACCATTGCCCCGTTGATCTTTACCCCCCCCTCCCCCACCATCCCAACCAATCGTTTCGTCCATCCTCAACCGACACTTTCACTCGGCCCCACAATCGTCCCGTCCTTCATCTGCCCAAAACCAACACCCCTTCCCACTTCAGCAGCAAACTTCACATGGTCCCGTCAATCAGGCCAACCACAATCACTTTCCAACACAATCGCCCCGTCGAACCTCACCCACCACACCCATCGCTCTTTCCACCTTCACCAGCCGCCACCTATCGCCCCCACCACCTTTACCCGCCTCAACTTATCGACGCGTCACACTTGAACCATCACATTTACTCGGCCCTGCCCTTCGCAATGTCCACCTACACTGCACCAACTCATCGCCTCTTCACCTTAAACCGTCCCAATATTTATGCGAAAAGCTAGAGAAACAAGCTCAGCAGCAAAAAGTTTAAACATTAACCCGATTTATTGCCTCTTGGTAAACGCAAATGACATAGAACATAAAAACAAAACACAAACAAGAAACATGGAAGAACATCACAAAACTCCACAAACAGCACAGTGCATTCATACTATATATAACGAACTGGGTATGTTTATCAAGGATTGTTAGGTACCGCCTTGGTCAGTAAAATGTAAATTTACTGGGGGTTAAAACCAGTTTAAGTGCACAAACCTCACTCTTATCCCAACAATCCTAAATCAAGAAAAAACGCAAAAGGTAAATCTTATCAAGTATGCATTAACTTGAGGGAACTTAACAATAAAACAGCCGCCCCACACATCGCCCTTTATACGTTTAGCTGTCGCACCAATAGCCCCGTCATCCGCCCTAACCCATAGTACCTTCCACCTTCCACTGCCCCCACCCATCTCCCCGTCTATCTTCACCCGCCCCAGCGAATTGCTCCGTTTACGTTCACCCGCCCCAACCAATCATCCCGTTTACATACGCTGCCCAAACCTATCGCCCTGTCATCTTCACCCGCTCCCACCCAATGCCCCCGTCCACCTTCACCCGCCTCCACCCATCACCGCGTCACCCTTAAACCGCTAAATTCACACGACCTCGCCCATCATTCTGTCATCCTAAACAACCCCAACCTATCGGCCCGTTCACCTAAGCCAGCCCCTACCTATCGCCCCATCAACTTTCACCCACCCCACCAATCGCCCCGCCTTCCACGTTCACCCGCCCCACCAATCGACTCATTCATCTCCCCCCACTCCAACCAATCACCTGGTCTACCTTCACCCTCCCCCACCGAACGCCCCGTTCATGATTACCCGCACACCCAACGCCTCGTCACCTTTCAACCGCCCAATTCACACTGCTCCACCCATCGCAATGTCCATCTACACTGCCCCAACTTACCACCCCGTCCTCCTGAACCCGCCTCGATCCATCGACCCATCAACTTTCAACCGCCCCATCCGTCGCCCCGTCTACATTCACCCGCGCCACTCATTTCACAGTTCACGTTCACCCACCACCACCCATCCACCCGTCCACCTTAACCCGCCATCTTACGCCCCGTCCACCTTCATCTGCCCCTCCAATCACCCTGTCCACATTCAACCGCCCCACCCATCCCCCAGTTCACCCTCACCCGCCCCCATCAACAGCACTGTCCATCCTTCACCCGCCTCACCCTTCGCCCTGTCCACGTTCGACAGCCCCACACATCGGCATGTCCACCTTAACTCGCCCCACCTCTCGCCCCATCGAAGCTCACCCACCCCACATCAATAGCCCCGTCCACCTTTACCCGCCCCCACCTGTGGCCCCATCAGGTCCGGGCAATAGCGTGGACTTTGACTTGCGGTCCAGCCAATCCTGGTTAAAATCGGCACGAAGCGGGCCCATCTGGAAGGTTAAAACACGGCCCATTTCCCCCGCTATCCCCGGTATTCTCTCCGACCTTGTGGAGGGGGGACGGTGTGGTTACAATTGACTGGTGCCTTATAATATAAATAATATTGACGTACCTCTTTGACGGAAGCGTTGGAGTTTATTTCAGTCAGATAGACCCCCGGTCCAAACCTCGCGTGTCTTGGATCTGTAGACTTGTTGATCTGTCCACTCATTGATATGTTGAACGCCGACACAAGGTCGGTGTGGTGATATAAAACTGTAAAGGAAAATCGTCGTTCGATTTTTATAATTAACCATGCTTAGGATAAAACTGATTAAGAATAATTTAAAAGACATATGCTGAACTCAGAACAGTTATGTTTATGACTTTCGATAAGGTGAACACTATTATTAAATCAGACTTACCTTTCGGCATCACGTTTTAGGTTTACGTGTCGAACGTCAAATCGAAACTAGGTTTATTTTGGGAAATAACTGGAAAACATGTGTTTTTGTTTTGTTTTTCGAAATTCAAGTTTCAGAAAATGTAAAAGTCACGCGAGTTGTATACATGTCAAAATTGTCAAGGTTAATTGTACAATCTGCACATACATAACATGTGATACGAGGTGTACAATTCATAAACAAACGCAAATGAAAGGGGTCAAGCTTTGTAAGTACTAAGAAGAAAAAGAACAGTATAATTTATCTTCTATAGTAAACTTAGACTTGTACTTCAAATATTTTAATACAAGTTTGTTACGTTTTATAGTAAAACTGAGTGTTATACTAGCATAGTGTATTTCTAATTTAATCCAATATAATCTTAAAAAATATTGCTAAATTTATCTATTTATTATCAGACGTCGCTTTTAATTTACAGTAGCAGTTGTTGTTATGTTATCAATAAAGTGATAACATTTAAATAATGGAAATCGTCACCGACTAACCTTCAACTACCTTTATAAATTAATGATAGAAATGAAAATACTGCCGCCAAAAAATTGCGAGTCAGCTGAAATTCAGGAACTATTTGGTTTTAATCATGGACGTGAAGGTTGACGTAAAGTTCTGTGACGTCCGCGATAAACAACATATCCCATTTAAGTATACAACATTTATATATGCTATGTATTTCTACGTTACTAAAGTCTTAATCACAGTTTTAACTTCATGGAAGACAGTATTTGGACGAGATCTTAACAATTGACATTCGGATGTGGTTGAAACAGTTCACGGCAAAAGAATATTACACTTTTGAAACATTTGGGTGTAACAGTTCGAACAGTCTAACATCTTCGTCCTAAATAATCTGCCAACAGCAATGTTTTTAAACCGATATGGATAAACACATTGAGCTGTCATTGCTGAAATACACGTTTAGCTTCTGAAACCTTGTTTCTCTTCTAGGTTTACACTTAAGAAATAAAGTGTGTGATTGATGTCATTATCGGGGTATGAACGCAGTTTTGCTGGCTAAGTGTGTCGAGTCCGAAGGACTCCATGCGTAAATTTTCATTTATCACATGCTAACCCTTGTTTTCCGGGTAATATACCCATTACGAATATTTTTATCTTACACATGTGTAAGATAACCTATCAGACATTTCTATTGGCTAGACTAATCACACGCAACCTAGATATCCCTCCGCATTGTTTGTAAACAAAATGGTTTAAATGCCAACAAATACTTACCGTAATAATGAAGCCGTAAGATTTCCGGGAGACAAATGGCTAGCGAATCATAGTGCCAGAAAGCATCTTGTTCAAAAACTTTCTGACAATAATGTTCCGCCATCCAGATAATGCAGATTATTAGTCACAGAAATATCCAGTCAGTCAACATCAACAAAAACAGCCACATTAGTGACAAACACCACAAGAACATTTCAAACATTTCCATCTCGACCAACACAAGCAATATGCAATCAATGCCATTTGCTTGCCAGTTTAATCAGCTGTCGGTTACCGAAAACACAAATACGAATTCCTTATCATCTGCTTACACACCCCATGGCGGCTAGAACATCATGTTCTCTGGAAACATTCTTGGTGGAACTTTTTCAGCATCAACATCCATGCAGTACAGAGAAAGGCTTCGCCGTAATCATCTGCATGTTGTGAAACTCCATGTACACTATGAAAACGCTGCAAAATCATCGTAGAACGCGACAGCGAATAACTTTTAAATCCGTACACACAAGCAAACTTGACAGACCGATGTAGGTCACATAAACCGCGTAAATGAGTATGACGTCATCAAATTGTGTACTTATTGGAAATTTTTGGTTAAAATCGTTCGTTATTCATGTTGTTGGATATTTTACTACACATTTTTATATTTGTGACTTGTTAAGCGCTTTATCAGAATTAAAACTTGATAACTGCTAGTTACTTTTGTCATTTTAATTTGGAACTATTTATATGGCGCATCGTTGACATTCTACTCTGAGTACTTTGGCTGTCAAACAATCGGTTCAGAAAGTGGAACTAAATTGGTAATAAAAACACCGTTTTAAGCATGTGATAAAAAAGATCTGACACTCGTTGTCATTTAATTCAAAATTTTATTAAACTCGTCCATGAAAGTTGTTAGTAAGCTCGCCAGAGGCTCGCTTACTAACAAATTTCATGAACTCGTTTAATAAAATCTTGTATTAAATGACAACTCGTGTCAGATCCTATATATCCCAGACAATGACATCAATCATGCCATTCATAAACAATATTTACACCAATAGCTCATAATGTGTTTCCTAATTGTTAAACAATGACTTATTTCCATTTAAGAAAACCTTAACAGTATTTTTTCACCCACGCAGAAGATATGATATACGATATCCACCATTCGCTGAATGTTAAGGGGTGCAACGCTATCAGAGCTATGTCGTCTGTGGATGATGGGTTGCCGCCCTTTGTTGAGTGCATCCAAGATTACTGTTTTCAAGATCTTTTAGTGGTTGGTCCACGTACATTAAATAACAAAATGTGGAAAGGACACCCCTTTAGCGGACTGATTTCCATTTAGTAATGTTATCTAAGGTATAACTGTTCACTTTCAATATACATTTTTAGTCACGATATAAATACATGTACTCGTACATTAGTGCTCATACGGTTTTTCCAACTTAGCAATACTGTGATATCACTTAGTATTGTGATATTGTTTAATTACAAGTATCCCAGCTAACCAATACCCTATTGTGATCTTATTTAATGATAAGAAGCAAGCTATCAAATATGTTTGGTATAATATTTACTGACATGAAATCTCAGCTTACAAATAACCAAGAGTGATTTTGTGAACTGGCAAGAAGCTAAACTTGTCTAAAACTTATTGGAACCTTTTTTTAATTAGCCCGGCTTATTAACAACAAAGAGTTCACATGGGTTGCCAAGAACACAGATTACCAATAACCAATCAAGAGCCTGTTTAGTAACTGAGCGTTTGACCAACAATATAATAGTTACCAATGCAGTAAATGATTTTAACTTGGTACTGTTTTCAACTATTCTTAATCAATACCATTTAATTGATAAGTCCTTTAAGGCTATGGATGTTCTATTATGAATGTATATATATGCATTTGGCTACGAACATGTTAATGTTTATGCCTAATAAAAGTTCTGTTCATTATGGCAGATAGATAGTCGGACAGTTTAATTCGACTTGAACAGTATACACTAATGGTTATAATGATGAATGTCAACTTGTATTCTTGATAACAAACGATGCAATACAAACGAGTATATATACAAACAAGTTTTTCGTTACAATAAATGGCTATAACTATTGTTAAAATCTATCTGAATCAGAGGACGAACACAATTTACTATATTTAGTTATAATTAATGATTGTGGATCTTACTTTAAGCGAATCTTTACAAACATACATAGTTTAACTCAGTTCCATTATTAAATATTTAAATACATACTGTCTTGTATAGTAGCATTTCTTAAAGAAATTCTTTCTAAATTCGCCATAATCAGTGACATTGCAAGTTTTTTTACTCTTTATAATCTTTCTCAAAATTTAAATGTTTTCTTTCTAACTCCTTAGATTTGGTGTTACCATTGCTAGAACCTACCAATGCGTCAAATAACTGACACAATAATTATATTTTTAAGTCATACTCTTGACATTACACATTCATTGACTTAAGGGTGTTACCAATCAAATGTTTTTGGTTAAAGCTTAAAGTGCCAGTATATTTCAACACAACAGCTAAATAATGAAATACGTTAATAACGTGAATTTGATGGCCATTATGTTTCCAGCTTTCATTGGGCTTTCATAAGGTTGATACACGCCTCTCTAACGAAACACCATGATTCTGGTTTTATCAGTATCAACTTTTAATCCCCAAGTGATACAGTAATTAGCTTAGTTTTCCAAATGAGTTGTGTCCACAATGGCTTTGCCATCAGCAAGTAATAATGAAATCAATATCATATCATCAATGTGTAAACCATAATTAATATCACTCTCCAAATATAACTCAATATTTTCTACGAATATAGAAAATAATAAAGGGGACATAACTTCCCCTTGCCGTTAGCCTACAGCATAGCTAAAATAATTAGCATATGAAGACAATGATTTACACATGTCTAAACATAAAATTCAAATACAAACTAGCTCGGAACGCTTAACAATAGTTCTGTTTTAACTTCATTTAAGGCCAAACAAAAAATACCTGTTTCCGGTAACATGGCGAAAAAATAGGGTCGGTTGGTTGGGAAATTTTTATTTCACAGTTTCCATATCATGCAATTTTCTGTTGCATCAGATCAATTATGTTATATCTAAGAGTTTCATGATTTACAAAAACGTCAGAGAAAAACAGCATTGTTTAATATCTGAAATCATTTCCTTACCTTAGACTACCGTATTTCCCGCCAATTTGCCCATGAAATCTGATGTGTTTTTGTATACTATACTCGTTTATAAGTCGCGATCGGTTTTCAGAACAATTCTAGCAATTCAATTTCTACAAATCTGTGATAATATTCTTCCCAAACAATAAATTATAAACTAAATTTGTTAATTTGCTTGACGAAAATCGCCGATTTTCTTGTCAAGTGTGAGCTCCTAAAACTAGACGGAGGTGAAGGTAGGTAAATAACAGAACAAGTAAAACGCCGATATGGATTAATTTTACGTACCTTATTTTCGTACAATCAAAGTTTCATGCATATTTATGGTGAATTCAATCAGTACGGTCATTGTCATAAGATTCCCAGACGAAAATTATTGATTATTATTTTTTCGATCGTATGGTACTTTCTTACCAGCCTAGGCGAAATCCTGGCAATCAAATGGGATCATACGGTGGTGTTAGTAGTTTATAATCCGGGTCCCGGCGTGAGCACATTGAAGGGTCCCAGGGTGACAGTTCAATCACCGCACACATATCCTGGGCAGAACCAGTACTATGTGCCTTCACCTCTGCAAGGAACTGCCATCTTCTGTATTTGCCAGGGGTAGTGGAACAGTGCGAATGGTCGTAGAAAGGATTTCATAACCAATCAAAACAGAAATGACCTGGTCCGCCCGGGAATTGAACCCGGGTTGTCCGATTCAGAGTCCAACGCTCTATCGGGGATCATACGGTGTCCGACTGATCGAATTAAATACAAATTATAGTCACGCGTCTATGATCTTATCACTGCTCGTCTTCTGACGTCACAAATTGTACCGTTTGATCTGCAGCCGACACATTCCAATAAATATGTCGTTAACTTTCGAAGGTTTATGTTTGGATTTCAGTTGATGGGACTTAAATAAGGCGAAATAAATAACCATTGATAATTGCGGATAAATTCATGTAACGATTAATGAAATGTGTATTGGAACCTGGCAGTTAGCCTGCATGAATTCGCAAAGGAAAAAATAGGGTCGGTCGTGTTACCGGAAACACAGGTATTTTTTTGGCCTAAAGAGGTTAAAACTGATGAAACGATGAAAACTATCGTGTTATCGTCCGGAATACACGGGTGCAGCACAAACTTTAAGTCGAATATGACGCAATGTTGTTTAATCTATTATTTGTAGAACGCTCACTTTGGAGACCTCCAAGTAAAACAGCAAACATGTGTTTTATTTGATTATGATGGTCATAACAACTCCTTTTCACTAGTTTAAAATGGTAATGTTATATTTGGTAGATTTGGTAGGAAATCCTGACAGAGATGTATCCTCGACGCCTGTCAAAAACAGAATCCCCTCATTAATATCTATTGGTCAGTATCTACCACGTGACTATCATAAGGCTATAAATAAGTTTATATTAAATAACATATACCAATGTTGGTAAGCAGCATTTAGTAATAAGACGTATTAACAATAAAATTCGCTTCGGGCAATAAACATTACAGATAAATATCTTAAACATGTACTTCTATCTATCTATCTTCTTTATTTCCTCCATTACTGAAGATATACAAGTTATGTACAAATTATTACAATAAAAATATTATAAATGGAAGGGTTACATAATGATTAAATAAAAAACATGGTGATGCACAATGCAGCATACATGTAGTTAACACAATATGTGTACAGCTTTTGCGTGTCGGTCAGGTACATGCATTTACATATGTATATATATTTCTATGCCCTACGCATAACCTTCCCTAAAGGGGAACTTTAACACAGTCGTAGATGATCTTAAATGATCGTTTGAGGAAAATAAGGTTTTCCTCTTCATTTAACAGTGGTAAGATAGGAGCACCGAGGAGTCTTAGTAAAAAAGTTCCATCTAGATGCAATAAGTCTGCAAGGAATTGCGTCCCAAAAACATGAATGTCACTTATAAATGACGTGCGTAATGTCGATGTCGCAACGCATACATGTACACTATGCACAAGCACATCTGTCATTGGAAAAGAACATTGATCGCAAATATTATGCTGGGGTTTGACACTGCGGCACCAATGTCTTGCAATAGTGTTCATTATATATCTGTATCCGCTGTGAAAACACACTTTGTATACTATACATGGACGGACGTTTGGGTGAAGAACCCTAAAATATTGAAAACTGTCATTGCAAAGCACATGCCAGTTCCACTCGCTCTCTTCAAACTGGTAAACTAAGGTCTTAACGTGGCTCTTCCAATTTGATTTGGATGGCAGCTTTGATGGATTAACAATCACATCGTTGACAGATGACTGTAAACCATATTTACATAGGATACAACATATATCAGGTACACAACCATACATGTGAGTTCCAACTTGTGATAAATATAATAAATACCTACGAATAAACAGATTCCTACTAATGCAGTGAACATTTAAGCTTAGGAGTTTGGGCAAAAACAGAAGCTTTCTAATTTCAATGTCGCAACTAAGCTTATGCAAGCCAACAATCGCTTCACACATATCAGATCTAGTCAATATCGTAAGCCCCAGTATCTATTTTACAATAATGTATTGCAACCTATTGACTAAGTTAGCATTTGTCGTAGACATGTTACACCAAAGCTCACAACCATATAATGATATTGGTTTGACAATTTTCTTATATAGATCTATAGAGATCAGTGGGTTGATTCCATGGGGACTAACTCCCTGCGCACCCATGGAATAAAATGCGTTTCTCGCCTTCTGTAATCTTTCTTCAATGCGAGTGGTATATTTTAGATTATAGTCCTGCCTTATACCAAGATGGATTACGTAGCTTGATTGTTCAATGTACATGTTTCCATAAAGTATTCCAATTGGTGGTGCAGTTCGTCGTTTTGTAAAGACAACCGTGTTTGATTTCTTGACATTGACTTCAATTTTCAAGCTCTGGCAATATGTATAGACAATGTCTACTAGGCGTTGTAGATTAAGGGGAGTGTCTGATACTAGTGAGATATCATCCGCATACGAAATGTTGCAAATTATAAATGTTTTCTAATCAAATAAAAATCAGAGATAAAAATGTTACAAGTAAATTATTGCAATTTATTGGTGATGTAGCAACACTTCATTAGAATACGAAAAAAAACCTCGATATTTTAACCAATAAATTACGCTTATATTTTATATATAAGACTTTTTGTATTTCCATTCAGAATTCAGACTAGTAGGTTTGCATAAAACTGAGGAACGATATTGTTTATCTGGCAATACTAAAGATTCTGAAGATGAAATTAATTGTATTTGTATATGTCCATGTTTTTCTGAAATTAAATGACAAGCATTTTATACTTAAGAAGCTCTTGTTAGAAACAGTTTATGGAATGTTGAAAGACAAATGTTTAGTACAGCCGATATTTTTTGTAAGAAATCGTATGCCATTTCTTTAATTATGCAGAACTTCTGTATGTCTTATCAAACCATCGTATATATCAATAATGACAAATGAACAAAACGCAATCCCGTTTTGATATAGGCATTAAAAGTTATAGGTATTGCAAATTGAACGATGACAATCGTATTTGTAGAGTACCTTAAGTGCTCCTTGAACGTTAAGTCACACGAGACAAAAGAGGATATGCACTTGCCATTCGGTGAGCTTACATTGATTACAGAAGACAGGTACAAAGAAGTTCTAGAAAAGGTCCAAGAATGTTTTGTTCTCGATGAGCCACTTGGAAAAGCTGTAGGCATTAAGTGGTCCCCATTCTTGGAATCATTCTGGGTAAAGGCGCTAAAGACAAGAGTGTCATTTTCTAATTAACCCCGAAGACAACGATATCATTGGCTTCCGAATAAATGAATTCTCTTTTCGGCGATTTAGAAAAGAAGAAATACTGGATATGAATAAACTTGATGTTAATACTCTTAAAATAATTGGTTCCAGGGAGAGCGAACTTCTTCGACTACTGCACAACTGATGAAGCCATCCATTTTCTCGGACTTGGAGTCACTAGGAAAAATCGAAGGCGAGGTTTCGGTACCTTGCTTATGGAAAGCGGAGATGGTCAAGAACCTCGGCATCAGACCTGGTTACATTAAAGGTGAAGTTACCTCGAACTTTTCGAAGAAGATTTATGACCGGTTTGGTTTTGACGTTTTGTCTGAAAGCGGATTTTAAAATCGAAGGAAATAAAGTAATTCAAAATACTGGGGAACACAAATCGATGAAGGTCTACGGGAAAACGATATGACATTTGGAGAGCAATGTGCACCGGTCTAACTTGTCTGTATGTCAAGTGCAAAGTAATGCTCTGTAATTTACACGGCTATATATGCTTAAAAAGAGAGACAAGTATCAAGTTTATTTTATATACTCCATAACTCAGACATTATTTCTGTCCTCGTTTCTCATATATACACAATGGGTAGCTGAATCGAGTGCGAAAATTACATACTGATCCATGGCCGTGCAGTGAATGACAGCATCATGCTCACAATTAACTAACATTTGACTAAAGTACCTGTCTGACTACACACGTTTATTAATTGCATTAAAATGTCAGTGTCGGTATGTTTTAAAACAGAACGAAGAATGCTCTTTCGATAAGAGCTAACTGCATCTGTTCTGTACATTAAGCATAGTCACTTTGTAGCGCAACATATACAATCTATCTATTCTGCAATTGACATTGCGGTAACATGCGCAGTCATAAACAGAGCAGACCAGAAATTTTAGACTACATAGCCCTTCGTCATACAAACAAAGTAATATAGAGTTAAAGCGATATTTTAATGCGAAATGTAATAAATGAATGATTAAAACATAAAAATAACATTTATATGATATTTGCCTTATAACTACAAATATTTTAAACATTCAAAATGACTAATGATGGTTATCACTTATCCATCAAATAAGTTCTCAATTAAATTGCGCAAAATATAGTAGAAGTCTTGTTTAATACTGTTTTATAATTACTTTGAAGTAGTTAAATAAGCTTAAAGATATTAGAATTTTGCCAGTAAAAACTAAAATAACCATGTCATCTGCGTATAGGAAAAACGTATGTATTGAAGAAATCTGAGTAGCAACCACAGACTTGTACTCGCACAGTTTCACACATGTTTGTTTTATAATTTTGAACATTGTACCACGTATACCAATCTTTTTATACATTTTTTTGCCACTGTCCGTTCCTATATACGCTGTCAAAGCATTAATGTACTAGCGTGTTAACGTTTTCCTTGAAAAACAAAACAAACAACAACATGTGCTTTACCATATTATTCAACCGGCAAATTGCGCCCGTAGTTGATAGCCCCTTGCGAAATACAAACTGAGCGTCTGAAACGTTGCAATCATCTTCGGCTAAACTCTATTAAATCTGTTATTCAAGAAAAATTCATGTCGCATTATCATCGCAGCCTGCACACCATTGGTGACATTATCTGTCAGGGATGGTGAAACGTGTTTTGCATATAATTTTATATAAATACATATGCTTTACGTTATCTCTAGGCGATAGTGTCACCAATGATGAAACAACATATTCTACTGTATACGAATGTAGATATGTACATAACTCGAGTTACCTTTTTATATATTTATTTCTACTGATATATTTCCATGTACATGATTGTGTGTGCTGTGTCACTTTCTCGTAGACCAAAAGAAATGCAGATGACCGCACATCTAATCAAACGTATGAAATGTTATATGTGTATAATAGAATTGACGCGATCTATTAAACATGTTTTAGCGAACACGGAATACAAACTCAGTCATTGAGCTAAGATCAAGTCCCCCTTATACAAGAAGACGTTCCGATCAGTTTCGCACTGCACGACCTTTTCTTGAAACAGACGGCTGCTAATTTTCAGCTCGATGCAAACTTCACATTTCATTCCTCTTTGCACGATCAGTTGATTCCACTGTGCCCTTGTCACATGTCGTCGTCATAGTTGTTGAAAATAATCTGAAATGTTAACATTGCGTAATGAACATTTTCATTGAGGTTGAAACAACCCCCTCTCCCGCATCTCCCATCTGGCGTACCATGTACTCCTGTATTATATTTTGGAATCCTGCGGAACAAAAAAGTCAGTGTTGGTGTGTCACATAACTCTAAGTTTGGAGTTTCACGTGACTACCAATAGAAATGTGTAGGCCTTAATTTTTGTCTACCTAATTGTCTACAGCGTTATTTTTAAATGATGTTTTCATTACAGTTTTTATTTATTTGGCCGTTTAAACGCTTTTCAAGCAAGACACGTATGTGTGTATTACTAATACAAAACTATTGTCTACCATGCTAGATTGGCCGGATGTTTACAAATTAAACTACAAGCATTAATTTCCAGGCGTATATTTTGATGTATTATTCAGAATAATTTGGGCCGAGTCATACATAACGGGTTTATTTTGATTTATATTTCTGTCATAGCGATGTCACCTCCACTGAGAAATAATTTCTGCACGGCTGGAAAATTGAGAGACTTTTTGAAGCGACTGAAACGGAGGCAAAGACATTCATTGCGGCTAGGGAATGTTTTGAGAATGTTAAAAGGCATAATGTGGGCCAGGTCCCTGTACTAGGTTGCATTTTATATACAATGAACACTCAGCTTGTATTTCCAACCCCGAGCATACCACAGTATGTGTAAACCACGTGATAAATTGCGTCATAAATGCAACGTCGGAAGACAATATTTTGCTTTGAATGAAGATTTAAAACAAGGATTACTTTGCTAGTTCTTCACCATTTTCAATGAAACAAAGCCCAGTCTACGCCGCTTACATAGCCCCGCCTTCGGGTATTTAACCAAAGTTGATTAAGAGTTTAGATTCTTAAATCTCTTCGACAAACCTCTTCACAAAACCGCTTCCTTATTGAGCACTGTCAAAACATTATTTTTGAAACAGGTTTGACGAGGTGTTTCAAGAAAATAATCATCTGAGCAACTCCCCTGAAAGGTTGATGCGGGCTAATGTCCCGCCAGTCCCAGCAGAGAGAAGGTTCCTACTTTACACAGAGATAGATAGGGGTCCCCTGTAGGAATGTTACAGCGGGGCGACCTTGAACATGAGGGTCTATCACTTATGTCAGCGGCTCCAGTGCACTCGCTCTTCTGGGAACGGGATTATGGGGACCACGAATTGCACCCAGGAGCTTTTTATTTACAATGACAAACCCTGATGTTCTATGGTTTCTAATGACAGTCATTATACCTTGGACGAGATGGATATCAGCCGTTTAGGGGCTATAGAGGGGAGAAGGTTGATAGTCAGGATAGAGACAGATCTTATGGGAGGTCGGGTTCTACCTAAATAAAAAACCACCCAGGTGGGCCAATGAGCCAATTGGGAAGGGTAAAGGAATGAAGAACTTTGCCAGGAGTTGAGGAATGGGGATTCACGATCCTTTGATCCTGAAACCGGGGTGTTTTCCCATGATAATAGGAATACTGGAGAGTCATATTCAGATAACGAGCTCGAAGACCGCAGAGTCGTTCGAAGTAAGTGAAAAATCCCCCAAATGTCGAGTATAAGTTCCTCGGGAAGAGGAAAGGGTAAGATTTAGGGGCCCGCTGTCCAACAACATCAAATACACAGGATACCCGCATGTTCATAGATAGAGGGAAAGACATATACATAATCTCATTACAATAAGTGGGGTTCCTACCACATTATGGGGAAATTGACATAGGGTTTGGACATAGCGGCACCAGGTCACAGCATCCCCCGACCATAATGTACCCATATAATAACAATGGCCGAAAGGAGTTTTCTACTGGGATGGAAGAAACCACAGGAAATTTGGGAACACACAATCATCATGACTGAGCAGGACAGTGATGCTAGCCAAATTGTTAGGTATGACGGACACTTCTTTTCCCATTGGTAAGTTGGAGGGTTTGGTCCCACGTGCGGGGTACGTAGTCGGAGTACCCCTCCAGAGTGGGGGGGGGGGGAAGGTGTATTTCCTATGGTATTTTTTTTTTCAAATTAAAGGTAAATTGTCCTAAGTTAAATGAAAAAGTCATTTTGCCGAGTCTAAACAATCTCTTGATCAGGGATCTGTTTGTGAAATACACCTTATGCAAGTTCAACCTGATGTTATTGGTATACCCGAACTGAAAATGAGCTCAATGGGAACGTTTATATGTCCTCCCAAAATATGATGCTGTTTTACCGTCGATTGGTTCCCAAAAAGCCGAGAGTAAGGTGTCCCAAACAAAGGGTGATGTAGTCCCTGTTTCGGGAGGTTCCCTGGTGAGCTCTAGCCCATCTCTACTGGAAATCCGAACAAATTGTTCCGAGGGTTACGTTGACCTTCCTCAGCTTAGTTGTGGCTAAGAAGGCTCGCTATGAAGTTTCAACCATAGTCGATACGGCGACAGAAGTGATTGCTATTTCTGACAACATGTACAGGGGAATCAAATCAACGCCACCCGTGCTCAGGCATGCGTGTCTTATAACTGCGGGGTGTGTTTCTTCAATGACGGGTCATGAAGTTGTCCCCTTGAGCTTTTGTATGGGAGCATCAGTTCCACGAAACTGTTCATGTGGCACCGAACGAAGATAACACTTATAAGGGATTTTCTGAGAAGATAACATAAATAAGATAAGAAAATAATTGTTAATCCTCTCAAATGTGTACTGGCGTTTTGGGGATGAAAGGTCCCGATCCGTCGAGGTGATCAAGGAGTAGGCCTGGAGGCCCGCGTAAAGAAATTTGCCGTAACAAAAAGGATGTTAGTGCCGTTCCGGTAAAATCTGGGATAGGAGTGTCTGGGCCTGACTTGGTCGATTCCGGGAGGGTCATAGATCATACTGTCTAGGGCGGTATTTCGGTGTAGCATGGAACCTATTCTGACAGCGATTAATCCGTCAAACAATTATGTATTAAATCGGGTTAGCGGAGCCTGCTATTGTGGGGGGCGAAGACAATGCGGGTCTTATATTGGGAGAAGGTGTGACTGGGGGCTCCCCCGAGACTGATAGTGTTCTAATAGGAGTACTTGTTCTGATCTCCCTAGGGTGGCTATGGTAAAATAAATACCAGAGTTTATAAAGGAGATACTTGAAAGGGATTATTCCCCCTTGTCGGCAGGTCACTTTAAGACTTTTGGAAATCTCCTGTTAAAATTTCATGACCTCTTTGCAAATAATGAGTTTGACTTGCGGCACTTTCAGGGCATTGCAAATTCAATTGACACGGGCTCACCACATTATGAGACATTATAAAACATGAGGCGAACTCCTGCAAATTATAAGGGGGAAGGGTAGGCTCATATACAATATCGGTTGACCTTCAGAACCAACTGCATAAGCTAAAACTTAACCCCCAAAAAGTGAGATTTTTCACAAAAATGGGCTCGAAAAACTTCAGGTGAGCAGGGCAAGGATACGGATATCCAGATGGTATTTGGACAATGGCGGTGGCATCAGAGGTAGCATCAGAGGTTGCAAAGTTATTGTACTTTCGGGGGAAGGGGATGTGGAATTGCACCTTGACATTCCGGGCGTTAGGTATGGGCAAATGATAACATACCGTTCGGATGGCATCAGGGGGTTGTTTCGTTAAATAATATTGTATTGGTCTCTTGCTTTTGCATCAAGTCATACAAATTATACATACAATTACTTATATTCAAATCACAAAAGGAAATATGGGTTGATCTACAACTAATAAGAACAATAGTTTCAGCCCTTCCCTGTCGGACCTGTAACGTCAATGTCAATAAATTTCTGCAAACTCACACTTTGACAAGGTTCTCATCCAAAACCCTCTATTTAAAAAAGAGGACACGACCTCCCGAGGTTGAACCGAGGGAGAGCATCAGCATAAGTGCGTTGTTTACCCGGCAAGTTCTTAACAATCATTGTTCAAGGGCTTAACCCTTCCATCCAACTGCCCTTGTTGGTCCTTTAAACGCATCAGCAAAGCCAGATTGCCGTGATATGTGCGGGAATCAAACGGCCTGTCTATTTGCTTATGTTTGTTCTACTTCCTAAAAGCACCAGTGGGAATGAAAATGTGCTAGTTATTGTTAGCCAGGTCACAAAATTGTGTAAATTGATTCGCCATTCTTGTAAGACAGGGGCCACTCCTTATTGTCCATCAGCAACTAGACAAGTGCAGTTGTACATTTATTGAGTGATCCTTTGCCACACAAAGGGGAGTGAAAGTTGGACTTTTATGTCTCTGACACCGCTAGGGTCACTCAAATAGCATGTGGGGTTGCCAGGGAGTAGTTCTTACACCAAACAGCTGATAAACGATTATGATTAGGTGGGGATCCTGTTTATCGAAATAACCCTGTGGTTGGCAAAGGTAAACGTACGAACTTACTAGGCATTGGTGGGCCCAGGTGTTATTTGGGGAATCTAACACCGTATCTTTACAGGGTCAAGCTTGAACATGCGGTAATGACGGCTAATCATAATTAGCTGAAGCCGTGTCGAGATGAGAACATCCAGAAATGGTTAATGCATCTAAAGGATTGGTATGATGGCGCTATGGATATTTCAGATCTTGAAGACACACAAAGAGCCAATACTACAACCCTTACAGATCAGAACGCAGTACCAGACATCAGAATTATGGATGGTAAGATCTCAACACCTTGTTTGTCAATATCCATTGTATTTCACCCAAATGCTAATCGCGACTCCAATAATTATTTATAATATAAAGCGGTTTTGAATATAAACTACTGTATATTAATGTAATTATTATAAAAAAAAGTATTGACTCACCTCGTTTAAGGACGCAGTGGGTTGCATTTCAGTTAGGTAGACCCCCGGTCCAAATCTAGCGTTGTGCACAGACTGTTTTATCAGTCCACTATTTCGGATGAGCGTCGCCGACCCCAGGTCGGTGTAATGATATAAAACTGAAACGGGCAATAATCATTAAACTTGTTAAAATCTTGTTTTTTACGATGAAATAAAATAGGGTAACTAAATAGATATAAGCTGAACATAAAACAGTTATGTAATTGAATATCGATAAGATGAACACTTTGACTAAAACAAGGCTTACGTTTATCCATCACCTCTTAAAGTTTTATGTTAAACACTTCAAATCGAAACTTGGTATTTCTGAAAATAACCGGCACACGTTCTTTGCTTATGGAATTCAATGCTTTTTAGAAAATGTATTAGTCACGCAAGTTGTTTACCTGTCATATTTAGTCGATATTTATTGTTCGTATACTTGTGTTGTTACATTTCGCTGACACTTAAGGCAGTAAGCGGCTTTTATAAGATTACATTGGTACGTTCATGGCGTCATCAATGAATAATTGTTTCAAAAGTGAGCTAAAAGATACACATATAGGACAGAAAATTACGAGAAAACTATCTGTATTTTCAAATAATTACATTCAATTATGTTTACATATTCAAGGATTACAATGTACTTTATATCTAGTGAATACTCTTTTGTAATTTTGAGCTACCATGCATAGGAAATAAGTAGTTGTTGGCAGTTTTGCACTTAATACCATTGTCAATGAACAGTTTCAATAAATCTGAGATTCTTGATTTCCCTTTTTGGATGCATAATGTGTTTCCATAGGATATCACTTATAAAACGTATTTATCTCTCTTCCAGAACGTATTTATCTCTCTTCCAAAGCAGTTTAATCACTCAGAGTGCTCCGGTATTTCATTATTTACCTTTCAATACATGAAAATAATGATTGCTACAGGGGCCGCATATATAAGACACGAGATTCGATGCATTATATTGTATGTTTACTTTTGAGCATTGTTTACTCAACGTTAATAATGAATTACCACTTGTCATAAAAACATTTTCTTTTTCCATTTACTAGTATATATCAATTAAACTATATTGTGTGCCCTAACCACCTTAACATATACCGCTTTGGGCTCTTATACCTTCCTCAATGCGCCATTAAGCAACCTTCCATATAGGCTTTTGTCAGACGTCAATTGAATCCCAAATAAATATTTCAACAATTGTATTGGTGTACAGTACGTCCCTTAATACATTGTGTTGTGTGTAGTATATTCCAACATACTGACCAGATTTTTTCTCCTTTGCTCTACTTCCTGTGTGTACTTTACCAGTTGTGTGCCACGTTACAAAATTGTTTCCTTAGACTGTAATGGTATATGTTGGTTATTAATACGATGCAATCCGATTGGCTAAATCAATCTTAAATCAAATAAATACTAATATTAAATACCATCCAAAATGTAGTCGTTTTTTTTTCAATGTTAAAAACCTGACCCGAATATTCGCATGCAAGGTATCTATGCTGATCTCGACTGATGCCAGTCGGAACATTTTTATAACTGTAGATACAAATATACTTCTAAATATAGTGGCTGTGCCGTTTTTGTGTGTGTGTTTTCTGTAGCTGGCTGCTGAAAAATGCTAATTTTAAACATTACCCTTTGTGAAAATGAAAAATCAGTTTAG
Source organism: Mya arenaria (assembly GCF_026914265.1). Taxonomy (NCBI): domain Eukaryota; kingdom Metazoa; phylum Mollusca; class Bivalvia; order Myida; family Myidae; genus Mya; species Mya arenaria. The sequence goes on from NC_069129.1 coordinate 61,428,864, forward strand.
TCACAAGACTTCACCTTGTTGCTGTGTATTCTAATCTATTAAATGCTTGATGAAATTAAAAAGGGTTAGCTCGTACATTACATATATTAATGTCCTACAAAAGTAAACATACTTTCTTTGCATTAGTATACCTGAGCACATGCAGTTTATCGGTGTCTCAATGTATTAGATAAAATATATACATGTAACTTGGAGCGAAGCAGAAAGAAGGTTTCTAGTACTATCTTTAAAACAAGTCATCTCAGTCGTTATGCCCCCATTTATTATGAACAGAACAGAACATTTAATTAGATACAAGCATATACAGATTATGATCATCAAAACAATCATCATAGCACGCACAACAGGATATATAAATTAACATGAATACAAAAAACAAAAAGAAACAACAATAAGAGAGCAATAACATCCAGCTTAAGTCAGGCTGTAACATTACCTATATTGTATCTGATCTGTTTTGCCTTAATAGTAAATATAGCCAGTTTGTGTAACAACGACTTCTTCGTAGAGTTAAGGAAATTTATAAATTATAACGTATTAGGTCGTGTTCAATTATTACTAGGTATAAAATGGTCTCTTAAGTGTTTATATCTATCACATATCAGTACAAAATGATATTCATCTGCAATGCCATTTATTACGATGCTCAGGAGTAAATATTCGCACGCGCGCACACACACGCACACTAACACCCCCCCCACACACGGACACGCACACACAAACGCATACACACGCACACACGCACGCACGCACGCACGCACGCACGCACGCACGCACACACACACAAAAACGCACACATACACGCACACACACGCATACGCACACGCACGCGCACGCACACAAACACGCACACAAACACACGCGCATGCGCACGCGCACACGCGCATGCGCACGCGCACGCGCACACGCGCACGCGCACACGCGCACGCGCACACGCGCACGCGCACACGCGCACGCGCACACGCGCACGCGCACACGCGCACGCGCACACGCGCACGCGCACACAAACACGCACACAAACACACGCACGCACGCACGCACGCAAGCACGAACGCACGCACGCACGCAAGCACGCACGCACACAAGCACGCACGCACACAAGCACACACACGCACACGCACACACACACACACACACACACACACACACACACACACACACGAAAGAACCAGTGGTGTATAGTAAACCGGGATCCATTCTGTTAATCTAATTTAGGTGGATTTCTATGCTTTTCAAACACACACACGCACGCACGCACGCACGCACACAAGCACACACACACACACACACACACACACACACGCACACACACACACACACACACGCACACACGAACACACACACACACACACACACACACACACACACGAAAGAACCAGTGGCGTGTATGAAACCGGGATCCATTCTGTTAATCTAATTTAGGTGGATTTCTATGCATTTCAAACGCGGTCTGGAAAGTTGTTGGTTCGAGCCAGAATGATTGCAAGAGTTGTTTTTTTTTTTTTTTTTTTTTTTTTTTTTTTTTTCAATAAACACATGAATTCTCGAGTTTCTACTGAAATTCTGTGATGTTTACCTTAAATTTAATTTACCGAAAAATAATGATTTTATTAATGTAAAAATGTTTACGCTTATCAGTATTTGACGACTGTTTTAATTAAATTTAAATGTTAAAATGTTGTAAGGGTCAATTTTCAATGTCATAAAATGATCCCTTGACAATTTTTACGGGCTCAAAATTTAAAGTTACAACGTCCGCCAGGGGCGATAGATAACTAGTATCACTGGCTAGTATCACATAAGTAATATATCGAGCTATAAAAATGGGAGGAGGCTGGTCAATTGTGTTTTGTGAGATCCTTTTGCAACTTTCAAATGCGGTTAACTGAATATTCAACTTAACACACATGCAAAACATCACTGTCACTTAAACCGCATAAGTATAAGTAGATCGTAGTAAATTTAGTATTATGTATTCAATAGACAAAAACAAATCCGAGAATATATTCATGGGCATATGCAATATATGTGCATTAAATTAACAGTATGGTTGGAGCAAATTAACCCAAATTGATTCAATTATTACCTCAAATTAACATAAGATAACAGAAGATACGCTTCGTAAACGAATGGTTTTATAAATGTTTTTGATTAGCTGTATATGCATGTATTAACGTTTATTATCACTGAAAAACTACTTAGAGGCAAAGGAATTTCGAGATCTTCTGAGTTTTATCTGTTTGTATAGGAGAGGTAAACATCACTTTAAAGATGGCGGAGAAGAAAGGAATATCAAGCTTAACCGATGCGTCAATCGAGAAGGTGTGTTAAACATATTATGGAAGGCATATTTTGTTTTAATTACAAGTTATGGAATGCATTTACTATATATGGACTATGTTCATATTAATCACAAGTTATTTTTTATAAATTTTACCTTATATTTTGATGTGTTTCTCGTCCTGCCTGATGGTCGCGCCCTCTGGTTGCCTTTGTACAGTTATCCGCTATGTTTGCAGGCGTTCGAGAAGACTAATGAAGACTGTCGACGTCCTGACACGGATTTAGTTCGGCTAAAGGAAAATCTGTACGAAGACGCCTTTAATATAATCAAAAACTGGGACGAACCGTTGGGAACATCGCTAAACTTACAATGGTCGAAAGGACGGGAATCTTCATGGAGAAGGACGTTTGATGAAGGACTTTCACTGATGCTCTTGGATTGTTACAATGGTGAAGCTATAGGAATACGAATTATAAAACAAGATGTCAAAAACGAACAGTTCGATCCAAGCAAAATACAAAACGACGCTTTGAGAAAAATCCACATATTTATTCATCAAGAGGTTGAAGAATCGAGGTTTTATGAAAAGTATTGTGCTGAAGAATCGTTTCATTTCTTAGGATTAGCTGTTTCAGAGAAGTACCAAAAGAAGGGATATGGTAAATATTTACTTGAAGTAGGAGTAGAATTCGTTAAAAACCTTGGAATATGTCCGTTTATTCATGGCGAAGGATCGTCGGCGTATTCCCAGAAAATATACGAGAAAATGGGATTTGAGACACTGAAAGAAGTCGGATTTGAGGACTACAAAGTAAACGGTGAAATAATATTTAAGAATACCGGTGTTCATAAAACACTTAAAGTATATGGACTTCACTGCATATAACGGACTCAATGATTATTCTGTTCACAATGAGTGCAATATTAATGCGTAAGATATGAAATACCTCTTATATGTATATGGACTTTTACCTGTTGAATACAGTAAACAGCCTTTATAATTTATTTCGATCAACTCGCTTTTAAGGCCTGTTAGTATGTAAATTGCAGAATTTATCCTAGCTTTCATTACGAATACAAATTAACCGGATTATATCGCTTATTGATGTTTTTGAACAAAAACATATTTTATATTACGTACGTATAACCGCATAATTATGCTAACTTTAATACCCAGTTCTCCAGTTTTGTGGTCTAATGGTCGTGTGTTACCTACTATCAATACCAATACGGCATGGTTTAACTAAGGTGATAATCAATAACAGATGTATGTAAGGTTCACTGTAACTACATCATCAACTGTATATTTATGGATGTATTTCTTAAAATGAGTGAGATAAAATATGATTATATTTTCATGTTATTCACTCTCCTCAAATACATAACAATTATCAACGACTAAACCGAAAGTGGATTGGATATCATGTCGATGAGTCATGGGAAAACCACTTAAGCAACGGATGACATGAATTTATAATGCAAGCGGTCAATGTCAGTAAGACGCACATTGATGTTGTGATTTATAGCTGGAATATATGATTTCGTAGGTAATTATAACTGAAGAATTTGAAAGGCAGGTTAAGACTGTTATTGTTTATTTGGCCTCGTTAAACTTAAGCTAATATATACTATACTCACAGTTGTCATTTTTTACTTTCGTTTCAATTCTGACATGCACATATTTACTTTAAATCCATGCGAATTATTTCCCAAATTTGCTATCAATTACAGAATACTGACTCGGGCGTGAAACAATGAGTCACGAAGACCAGCTGAAGAACAAATTGTATAGAAACTGGGTAAAATCTTCACTTGCGTTGAAATACCTGAAGGATGGATTGGAAGGTTTTGTTGACGATCAGGCTAGTTTGATGCATGATGCATTTCTTACATACCTCAAAGGACAGTTAGGTACTCCAGGTAACCTTTCATGCAATTGTAATCTGTGTGACATTGTACCACATCATTGTGTAATCAATCAACCGTGTCGAACTGCAAATCCAAAAAACTGCAACTGTAAGGGAAAGTCACGACGGAAGGGGTGTCCAAAAAGTATGTGTGGTGTTATATACGACCTGATAGTAGATGAACATCAAAAAAAGGATCCAATATGGTCGAATACGGATTCATCAAAATGGCTTTCCGACCATTGGGAGATTGCAAAATGTTTCCTCAGCATAACAGGGTACAAATCGACAGGCTTAGAAGACATGGACTCGTCCGGTCTGTTGAGCATTTGCATTAACTGCAGATACATAGCTTCAGCGATCGCCAACATGAGGAATTTTGAACAGGTAAAAGCAGGCTGATAACCTTTGATTTAATACTGATTTAAGTCATCAGTTCAGATAAGAGTTTTGATTTATCAAATACAATACCCTTTGTTCTTTGATTTAGGCCCGAGATCTTCGCAATACCATTCTGCACTCCGGTACGTACGAGTTTCAAGATTACGAAGTGCAAACATTCATTGCCAAGATGATCGATGTTCTTTCTGATGGTGACGTTCTGAGCAAGGATGTTAACGCATTAGCAGCTATTGAGAACCTTAAAAAGGTAAAATTGAAATTACATATTTTTACATACCACGCGTTGTTGTTCGATTAGGATAAAAGATGTTTTAAAACGACTGTTTTTATGTTTAAGCACGTGATCATATTGTACTTAAACTTTTGCACTTAACCTTTAAATTTAAGGACATCGAACACCATTGACAGGAATTTGTCTGTTGTTCAATGCCTACTAACTTAAAACACACCGTTTCGGGTTTTATACTATATGTAAAGTTATATTAATATATAGATTTAAGAAAAAGAAACACAAGTGTACGATAGTTGAATCGTTTATACCATTAATGTGTCTTAAAAGTAAAAGAAGTATCATTCAAATTATTAATTTTACATGAGGAAACATGTTTTATTGATGATCTGCATTAACAGGCCATGTGTATTGATTTTCACTGGGGGAAAGCAGTGTTCATCCTCACTTAACAATTAAACGTTTAATATGTTTATGCAGGTAAATAGTTATATATTTGAGCATGGGCAGTGTTCCTGGATTAAATTACCGTTGCCTCCCTTGCATCAACAAAATATTTCACAAAATATGTCTTTGATATAATAGACGTATATAGAACCTATTTTTTGATGCACGGCAGAAGGGGGGGGGGGGTGATGTAAAATATGACGTGTATATTTCAAGTTTGATATATTACATGTACCATTTTACAAATTATTTCAAATGGTAGTAATCTGAAAAATGGATCACATGCATAAAACTTTGGTTAAACTCATGTACTTAAATATGTGATTAGATTATTTTTCATTATAATGATAGGCAAAGCATTATGTATATACAATGTTCTCATTTTTCATACATTTATTTTCTGAACAAATGCCACGTTTGACGTTCAATAAATTCGTATTTATATTTATAGCTACAGATGGAAGACTTTTGTATTTCTTCTCAAGAGGCAGACGCCATGTGCGCGAGTGCACGGGAGGAAAACTACTTGAAGCTTAAGCTCCGTAAGTGCTCATTGCAATCCACAAGTGCTTTTACATACGTTCTTATATGTCACATTATTTAACAGGAAACCGATGTTCTTATTGGAATAATATAAAAGTTTGTATTTATATTTTAACAGTCAAGTACACTGTACTTTAAAAAGTTAAATGCTATTGTAATTATTTGTCGGTATAGTTGAAAATAGTGACAGCTCGGATATAAGCATCATAATAGGCCGAAACATGTCGATTTAAAATGTTAATTTAAGTAGTCCTAAATAATATCCCTATAATATCACATTGATCGAAACTTAGAAAAAAAATGCAGAAATATACAAATTGTCTCATCATGCAGAAGTTATCGTTTTCGTCTCGAAGGCATCATCTTTTTCATGCATTTACTAGGTACGCTAAATCCGTAATAAACATCACGCATCTCAGATACGATTTGGGAATTGATGGCAGATTGTTTGAATAGGTGAATTGAACACTGAACCTTTATCGGTTCTGTGTTAAATTTCGCCAACATTTCAAATCGAGTTTATTTTGAGTTTGTGAAGTCAAGTAGTTTGATGCGAACATGAAAACCAGTCATATACTTTGACTAATGAATTGTAACATATTGTTTGTTGATTAACCCCAAACAAATGCATGATAAAGTATCAAATCAAAACTACATATATTGACATTTATCACTCTGTTGTTATCATTTTATATTTCGATAAAACGTTAATATTTCAGACTTGGAAGAAGATCTGAAATCGTTCAACAGAAAGCACCATTCTTCGGTGCCACTTTCGTCGTTTTTGGAAGAGAACGAAGTTCCCCTGGCAGAATTATATGTCCAACCAGCGCTTTTTTCTGTTGAAAGTCTTGGCTCCACTTTCGAAGGACTTCGTTCAAAAGAAAGACGGAAGGTCAAAAGCCTTCATGAGATATTTCACAATCAATCAAAGAGGTGCAATGAAATATATCTATCTGCAGATGCTGGTTTAGGGAAAACGGTCTATGCTAAATATCTTGCAAACCTTTGGTGTGATTCCATATACGACAACAAGGAATCGGTGGACCTCGAAACTACCCGAAGTTTCGAACCAGACGATCTAGAAACCATCCGCAAGTTTGACTTCGTGTTCATTATTTTACTTAGAGAGTGTCTTGAAGATGAATGCGATGTCGATGTTATGCTATACAATCAAGTAATTTCACAGTTACCAAGATTACAGTCGTATTCTCTTGCATTTATAGAAAGAGTCTTGATATGCGAACAATGTCTAATCGTCTTGGATGGGCTTGATGAATGGACTCACCCCGAGAGGGCTGTCTCAAAGTGTCAATTGAAAGAATCAAATATACCTCACAGAAAACCACGAGCCAAATGCACTATATTGACAACAACCCGTCCCTGGAAAATAGACGTGATCAATTTAAAAACCAGTCAAATTGATCGACATATTGAAATAGCTGGAATTGAAAGCAAAGCCTCGGAAGAACTGATACAAAATGTCATACTAAAATTTGAAGATGAATGTATTAACCTTTCGGAATGTTCAATGAAGCAATTTTACGACGAACTGCAGAAGAAACACATAGGTCATCTTCAGAAAATTCCACTGCTTTTAATGCATCTTCTTTGTGTCTGGTGTGATGACACGCAACTGGGAGACTCCATGTGTGATGTTTTCTGTGATATTATAAAGTTGAACCTCTCCAGAGCTGAGAAGAAAGATGAAAACTTGTTTCAAGATGAAGGCAAAGGAGTCGTAAACAAAACCATTCAGGACCTATTTGATAGCAAATATCACTCAACAATACAGGCATTGGCGAAACTAGCATTCAATACATTATTTGACGCACATCGCGAGAGATCACTGCTATTTAGCCGGTCGGAAAGTATCAAAACACTTGGAGAAACAGTTTTTCAGAGCGTTTTGAAGTCTGGTTTATTGACACAGCGGAAGGTTGTTCGGAAATTAACTAGACGGGAGTCAGAAGTGTCCTTTCCGCACAAAACATTCCAGGAATTCTTTGCAGCCGTTCATATTTGTCTAGAGTCAGGCAAATTGGAGATGCAGCAGTCACTTTTGACAATGTGCTCCACTATCAACACCATGCTTGAGTTCTCAAAAGTTTTCATATTTCTTAGCGGTTTATCACCTGCAACCGCTTCAGAGATATTTTCCAAACTTCAGCCTGCAATAAAAGCTAGTAAGGAGCGAAAAATGTATCTTGCTCATGGGTCTTTGCTGAAGTATTGGGAAGATGTTGCGCCACTTAAAGACTTGCAGGACATGTTTTTATCATGTCAAATGGAATACGAAGATAGAAAGCAATGCAGCAATGAAACATTTTCAGTTAGCGTTTGTGACGTGTTCATAGACGATACAAATAAAATAAATCAAGCGTTTTGGAACTTAACATCCGATACGTCGTTCGCAAATACACTGCACATCAATGACGTTAACACTGATGAAGATTTTAAAAACGTATTGAGTAAAATGCCAGCCAATTTCTTGTCTCAACTCAAAAGACTTGATATTTGGGCCATTGCCAGCGAAACTGAGATTGATCATTTATTTACCTGTGCGAAAGAAACATTGAATATTTTGATATTTCATTCTGGTTGCTGGAAAAGCATGCGTTGGGTGGAACATTATGTCCCTCTTTCAGAGAAAGCGTTTAATGCCATGTGCCTCATGATGAACCTTGAAACTTTGTCACTGTGGGACTTGCATCTTACACACAACCAACTAGTGGAGTTGAGTTCTAGTCTTGAAAAGAAAACTTGCATTAAACAAATTGGATTAGGGGACATTCACTGTTTAGATCACGGTGTTTCGTGCAAAGAACTGAGTCTCGACTTGTCGAAGCAAACAAGTCTGAAAATACTACAAGTGAACTTACTTCCATATTCACATGTGATGGTCCCGGTGTCGATCGAGGACTGCGTACTGGGAGCATTTTTTGAGTCTTGCATTTTGAAGACTTTATTTGAAGGACTACAAAGATCAACCATGCTACGCGCTTTCTGCTGTTTTGAGCTGAAGAGTGAACAAGATATTGATCTGATGATTAGTGCAATTCCCACACTACGGGCACTGGAGACTTTGATTTTACAGCGCACCGATTTAGGGGACAAAATACTGACGATATCAAAAGAAATGCTAAGTCTTTCTGTGATCAAATTGAAAAGAGTACGTCTCTCCGTCAAATGTCTGAAAACACTTACAGAGCAAATCTCCGATTTCCATCAGCCAATAACAATTGAACTTGTCGGATGTGAAGTAACGACTAGCGATGACTTTGAGCAATTTAAAGTAGACATTATGGCGTCTAGAACATTCAATGTTATCGAAAACAGCATTGACCAATACAAACGATCGAGGTTCGTTTTCCAGAGAAGAAAGTGACGTTGCATAAAATCATTCTGTGTTCAGATAATAATTCTCAAGTTCAGTGCGAAATAGGGACAAGTGCAATATTATACACATACGACTCGTAACGGATTTGTTTTATTTATTTTGTATTTTATTCTATATTTATTTTATGTTTAGAGATTACAATACATACCTAGCAATACTCTTTATCTATATATTGAAATGCTACGTGTGTTTTATTGTTGAAAGATGCTAACATTTATCAATAAACATATTTTAATGTATACAGTATCATGAGTATGATCTATGTGAGTTGTATTGTGCCTTTGCTTGTTTCTCGCTCCATGTATATTGGGCAGGGAACCATGACTGAAAGAGCTGTTTAACGTTCTCATCATTAAGTAAATGGCTGTTTTAGAGGATATTCAGATCGAAACCATTTCGATATACTTTGGACATTGGATATATCAAATCTACGAATCGTGACTTCGTGCTATAACATCTATGGCAGATAAATCATTAAAGTCTCAAATATCTTTAAGCATGAAGTAACTTCCCCTTCGTTCAAAAATAAATGTTGATAAGTTATTGACGAAAAAAAATTGTCTGGATACCGTGTGAATAAAACCGATGTTTTACCATTCCGATAAACCAAACGCATTATAACCATCCAATTTAATATATGGACTGATCGAATTAAAGTATAAGAAATTACTAATAAAGAAAACGACCATGCGTTTGAAACACAACCTTATCAAAGCTAATTTGATGCCTTTTCAATGAGAACGTACTGAAAACAATATCAAACAAAATATGCTGAATATGACTTACGTAATTATGGAATAGACAATGTAAAAATTGTTCAAATATATTGAGAATAATAATCTATTGGGTCTTTTTTTAGAATAATCAATCATGTAAATAAACTAAAGACACATTTCGTAACCGTCATAATCCCTGTGTCGCACATATGTAATATGAGTTTAATGACCGCAACATTTAACAGATTTTGAGGAAATTTAATTATTATTTAGAGAAGGAACTCTTTCTCAGCGCCGAATACTTAATTGTCCGCCCTTCTTTATTTTGGCTCCTTTCTCACTTGTTCTTTAGTTTTAATCCGGTTCGGACATGTGTTTGCTATGTTGGTCTATGGTTGGTCTCATTAATGTTCCCTTACTCACGAAAAACAGCATATCGCCTTTAAGAAGGAATTATGTAAAGCCTATAGCGAAGCCTCAACATCAGATTAATAAGGTGATCCCTAGTAGCCACACAATGGAGGACACGCACAACGGTGCATTGAACTAGAACGTCGAAATCAAGGTGTAAAAACTGATTCTTGATGTGGAATACCATGCATTTTCTAGGGATGCGGTAAAGTACAAAGGGTCTTAACAGTCGATATGTGACCATAGCTTTCAATTTCACTAGCACACGTGCTAGATTGAGGCAGAAAACAAATGACAGTGCGAGCATCCAAAAACGGCCTTTCTATTTACTGGCATTGCGTACACCGCTGGCATAGGTGGGTAATCCTTTTAGTTCATATCACCGTGTAAGCAAATAATCCATTTATTCGGTTTAGAGAAAACGCACGCCCAGATGTTACACATACTGCTTGACTCTTGAAAACTGGAAGGGCACAGCCACCTGCAAGCAATAAGAAAGCGAAAGTGTATTCCTGTATTTAATTTCTTATTTTTTACCTTTAAAAAATTTAATTTTTGCTTGACGTTATGTTTACTTCAACAGAATATAAAAAAATAGTATCATAAAAATGTTTTTACAGTAATAGAAATAAGTAATGTAAAATATAGTTATATCCGGACGAAAATGCCCTAAATCTGTTATACAAAGTTCCTTTTTTCAATTGAGCATGTTCTTCTTGAAAATAATTGATGTAAAATATATTATATTTAATCTAATATTGTACTACGATAATAGTCGATGGGAAAATCATTCATAATTTTCAGGCTGCACCTTTTAACGACAGTTACACTACTAGTTGTTTCCTCACATCAAAAAAGATGATGAATACAACTTATGATGGGATTCCTTTAATCAGATAATGTTACTGAACATGATTTTCTAAACAGAAGTTTTCAAGGCACAACGAATAAAATTGTTTAATTACAGGGATGGTACCTGACGTAATCAACAATAATATTGTTAGTGCATATCCAGTTCATTACATTGTTTGATATCGTTTGTCAGAGGAAATACGATTATGCAGATTCAGCAATATGCTCTACTTTATGTGATCATGAATTAAATATGTCTTCTTCACTGGAAACATGCGATGATAAAGGAGAAGAACAGCCTTACACATAGTTCACCAATAACTTTTGGTTATCGCATATTTCATCAATAAACAACTACGAAAACGAGATCGCAAATCTGAATGATCCATGCGACTTCTGTGGTAGTCTAACACAGCCTCCTTACAGGAATGAATGAGACTTACAACACAACTTGACCAAAAACATACCCGTCTTTAATCAAATTGGGTGCCATTTGGTGCTGCATCATTTAGATTCACAGTGTATTATGTCAACGCAGCATTAACACCTAAATATAATCAAGCTATGCGCTTAAGTACATAACCCGGTATTTTAAGGCAATAATTAAATAATGTTTATGGCAATGTATTGCACGGTTCGTTTGTATGACTGATGCTTGCCTGGAACATCAGAACGTTTTTTTGTAATTTCCTGTTATTACTAAGAAGTGAAAACAGATTTGGCCATACGGGTTCTTCATCATCAACATATCTACTTCAGCAATAAGTACAATGTCTTCTCGGTTATTTACAAACGTTATTTCCACGTTAGATAGTTAGTGCATCATTACTTATCACAATAGTTACTCTTTGTCAGATACTCGTACATGGAAAACTTAGAAAACAACCTACATTTTCAACCAATGAGATTACAGATAGGCAACCATTAAGTAGTAGACTTAATCATTAAGAATTTCAAAATTCGAGGGAGTTTAAAGGTTCGCCTACTGCCAGTCATCCGATACACACTCCCTACGTCAGATTTTGCGTCGACAATGTATCAGTCAATGCGGTTGTATCCTCTAGGGGACACGTTGACGAACATTGTATTTCTACATTATTGACAAAAAATCACGGTGACATCTTGTTACTTTACATAGAATGCAGTGTTTTTACTAAAGATGTTACGGGTTGCGAAATACAACGTAATTGGACGTTCTACATTTAGCTATACGTATATGACTTTATGTACGCACAGCCATACCGTTCATGCAATACCCCTGACGATAACGTTTTTAACTTTATTCCATTACACTTGGTAAGATTCAACCATTAATTCGCCCAAATAATACTGAACATGATTCGTAACACTTTCTAATATCAGGCCAAGAACAGTAACTATTACCAAAGTTGAGTAGATATTTGCTACGTAGTTTTGTAGTTGAGAATAACATAACCACAATACAGTACGGCATCGCTTTTTCACAATTATATTTTTATATTCATAGCTCCGCCTAAACTACATATATATTGGATGTCGAGCACCGACCGCGAGGTAACTGAACATTTGCCTTTCAGATGCATTATCTAAATGACGTTTTAATCTATTTAGAATACAATGAATATAAATACAGGATTAGAATCAATTTCTCGGGAGACAATACAGGAGGTAAATGGAATTTTATTCTATTTTCACAAAATTATTTGCTTGAAAACTTATAAATTGATATAAGGAGTCAAGTGGTCTTCATCGATACGATTGATGTTTAGCTATAAATGAATTATATATCATATAACAGGGATCATTTTAATAAACATTACTCTTGGAGGTTTTAGCCTCTGATCGTAAACATTGTTTAACTATGCTGAAAGGAATGTAACCACCTCTTGCGTAGCTTTCCGGATTGTGCCAGATTATGAACCGTCGCTTATAGGCAAAACATAGCGTCGTCAATACAGTTCGTTCAGTTTCAATCAAACGGTCCCGTTCCTTCACAATTAATCAGCATATAATAATTGTATAACGCTAATATGCAATGTTTATATATTCACACATACATATGTAATATACAGGTTACATGCCCTGCTGGTCCATATATAATAAGTTGTATGTAATAAGTTATATTAGCTCGTTCATATTCGTATTAAAACGTCCACACTATGGTCCGGTTTTTACGGTTTATTGTAGAGGTTGAAACGTATTATGAAAATCAAGATAATAACCATGAGAATAACCACGATAATCGCATTCTGAAAATAGACAAATACAATCATACGAATAAGATAATGCTTAATCTTATACAAATTATATATATACATATATCAGGTATAATTTATCCTTAAATAAATCAACATTATATCTGAACGCGATTTATAACAGTTTATAACAATGAAACGTGAAATAAATCTAGTGGCTACGATGAAAACAAAAGTACATAAACACAAGTCTTAAAAAAGTACAATGACATACAAAACCTAGCCGACTGTACATACAATACAATCAAGCACACACACAACAATAGCTTACCATTTGTGAAATAAAAGGATATACACGTTCTCAACCGTCTCGCTCTAGGAATAGTCCATGACAGGTTAGCTGCAATAAGGATCATTTTAAAAGTGTAAAAGATGTAGAAAAGTGATTGTAAATAGATTAGTTAATTATCAGTTAGATTAGAATTTGCCGCCATCTTGAATTCGAGAAACTCATGCAGAAAAGTAAATTTGTACCAATTGCATAATTCATCAATACAAAGCACATATCAACTCATTGAAAATACAGAAAGGGTAATTGCAGATACAATATCAGAAATAATACGCACCAAAACATATGTCCAAATCCTGAACAAGAAGTCCAACCTCCTTCATCAAACTCTGAAAAATAACTGCAATCATGTGACAGATCACAAATGGCATATTATCCTATGCCTACATGGTCGTGGTCGAAAGAAAAGTAATTGAAAATACAATGGTCACAGTGAATGAACTAAAAGAGCATAAAAAGGTTACATACATACATTCTTCCTAAAGGCAATGTGACTCCTTCTTGCACACAATAAACACTCATATATAATTCACATCGGCTCTTGAAGATAACATGTGTGCTAAATCTTGCTCTTCTGCGTTGAAAGTAAAATACAACAATTTAATACAATAATGATAGTTTAAATATCTGGTATACACGCATATATGGTTTATATCGGCCCTCGAAGATACCATTTGTGTGCGAGATCTTGCTCGACTGCATTGAAAGTGAAATATCTCACATAGATACAGTAATGCTAGTTTAAATATCTGGTATACACTCATACATGATTTATATCGGCCCTTGAAGACACCATTTATGTGCCAGATCTTGCTCAAATGCGTTGAAAGTGAAATACCTCACTTAAATACTATAATTTTACTCTATAGTTTTATTATTTGAATGAACGTTAAGCAAATTAATGTAAATGACATAACAATAAATCAACGTGAGAAGATGACAAGAACATATAAACATACTTTATTTCAAAAGCGAGCTAGATAATTGTCTAATGAATATAAACTGTAGGACTATGTTTGCTTGAAGCTGTTATAACCTTTATGTTTGTTAAATTGCCTACCAAAATGTGTAGAAATAAGAGCCGTTTTGATGTAATTTGGTAAGTGGTGGCAGGGTATAAAGTCTCTATCACCTTGGCGAACGAATCGTTAACGTTATTTGAATGAGGAATAGTTTTCGGAAGTAATGTGTAGAGTTGCACGTCAATCACATGTTGATGACATACTTTAATTCTAAGAAGAAACCAATTCTATTGACGTACTTGACTTAAAATATACTTCATTAGCCACCAATTGTAAACACCACTGATAAGTTTACACATGTTATCTTTCAGTTAGTTTGTTAATTGAAATTATTCGATTGGTTATGATATAAATTGTTGGATAAATATTGAAAAAAATCATAAACGTTGTAAACGAATAATTCTAATAACGCTTACCATATATATAATAACTGTCCCAAAGAGGTAGGTTCATATCTGAATCAAAACGGAAAATTATGGCCAAAATTATAAAAAAAAATATATGACAAATGTAGTTTTGTATGAACTAAGTCATCCTTATTGTTTGTAGGCATTTTGGAAGACAAAAGAGGATATGCACTTGCCATTCGGTGAGCTTACGCTGATTACAGAAGACAGGTACAAAGATGTTTTAGAAAAGGTCCAAGAATGTTTCGTTATCGATGAGCCAATTGGAAAAGCTGTAGGCATTAAGTGGTCCCCATTCTTTGAATCATTCTGGTTAAAGGCGCTAAAGACAGGAATATCATTGATGGTTGTTAATCCCGAAGGCAACGATATCATTGGCTTCCGAATAAATGAATACTCATTAAGAAAAGAAAATATGCCGGATTTGAATAAGCTGGATGACGAGAGTCTGAAAATAAAGGATGCGTTATTGCTTTATGCAATAGGGAAAGCGAATATCTACGACCACTACAATACTGATGAAGCCGTTCATTTCCTTGGACTTGGAGTCACAAGGAAATATAGAAAGCGAAGGTTTGGGACCTTGCTTATGGAAAGTGGAATAAAGTTGGCCAAGAACCTCGGCATCATCCCTTGTTATATCACAGGTGAATGTTCCTCGAACTAAAAAGAGGATTTATGAACGGTTAGGTTTTGACGTTTTGTCTGAAACGGCCTATGAAGATTTTGAAATCGAAGGAAAGAAAGTAATTCAGAGTACTGGAGGACACAAATCGATTAAGATCTACGGGAAAGCGATTTAACATTGGGCATACAATGTGCCCCGATTAAAAGTGTCACTTTACCAAGTATCAAATGTATTGTAATGTTTTGTTATACACTCTGCTATATAAACTTATTGTATTTCCTCAAAAAGACATACAAGTTTTTTAAGTTCATAGACTCAATAAATCAAACATTTGTTCTCTGTTGGTTTCTGATATATAAACAATCTGTAACAGGCATCAAGTGACAGGGCTTTTTCTTTAGTACCCACGGGTCCGACTAACGGACCCATTCACAAAGCAAAATATATGCTATTATTCCCAATCTTCGGAAAAAATGCCAATAAAAGTAAAAAAAGAAGAAAGTCTTTACCTGTCCTATTCAACATCGGTATAAATAATACGTTGTAAAGATTTGGGGATAATTGATTTCAGAATTTGCTTATTTTTATCACATTCAGAGATCAGTATGAAATATTACTGTCTTGATTTATTGCAATAAATATTTTCATCCCAATGATATGTACGTGAAAGTAGCGGCCAAGCGGCCAAGCGGCCTAGCGGCGTGAAGTTAGCAGCCTAGCGGCTTGGCGGCCTAGCGGCGTGAGGTTAGCGGCCTGGCGGCCTAGCGACCTAGCGGCGTGAAGTTGGCGGCCTAGCGGCCTAGTGGCCTGGCGGCCTTAATTGTTTATCATCAAAGCAATTGTTAATGCGTTTTTTTAAAAAAATGACAAAAACATGTATACATACCTTGAAATAGGAAACCATTTTAGGCCGCTAGGCCGCAAGCCGCTAACTTCACGCCGCTATGCCGCTAGGCCGCTGAAGTGCTTGATCGACTTTTTAGAAAAAAAAGTTGATAAACGCTGCAGAGTGATCATTTGTGCATAAAAACAGTAAATACATCATTGTTTTAGAAGAACAGGCATGTTTTAATATTTTGAAATAGCTGCCTGCCTGATCGACTTTTTTGAAAAAAAAATATTATCGCTTCAGGGTGATAATTTGTGCATAAAACAGTTAATATATAATTTTTTGGAAGAAAAGGCATGCATACATGCTTTGAAATGGGATACCAGTTTAGGCCGCTAGACCGCTAACTTTACGCCGCTAGGCCGCTAGGCCGTAAGGCCGCTGAAGTGTTGATCGACTTTTATTGAAAAAAAGTTGAAAACGTTTCGGAGTGAAAATTTGTGCATAAAAACAGTAAAAATATCATTGTTTTAGAAGAACAGGCATGTTAACATGCTTTGAAATAGCTGACTGCTTGATCGACATTTTGGAAACAAAAAATGAATTTCGTTTCAGAGTGATAATTTGTGCATAAAAACAGTTAATATATCATTTTTTTTTTAAAGAAAATGCATGTATACAAGCTTTTAGATAGGAAACCAATTTAGGCCGCTAGGCCGCTAACTTCACGCCGCTAGGCCGCTGAACTGCTTGATCGACTTTTTGAAAAAATGTTTATAATCTCTCTAGAGTGATAATTTGTGCATAAAAACAGTAAATATATCATTTTTTAAAAAGAAAATGGATGATTGCATGCTTTGAAATAGCTGACTGCTTAATCGACTTTTAAAAAAAAATGTTGATAATTGCTTCAGAGTGATAATTTGTGCGTACAAACGGTTAAAATATCATTGTTTTAGAAGAAAAGGCATTCTGTTGAACTGCTTTATCGACTATTTTGCAAATTGAAAAAAAACATGTTGATAATTGCTTCAGAGTGATCATTTGGGCATAAAAACAGTAAATATATCATGTTTTAAGAAGAAAGGGCATGGTACCTTGAAATAGGAAACCAATTTAGGCCGCTAGGCCGTTAACTTCACGCATCTAGGCCCCTGAAGTGCATGATCGACTTTTTTAATAAAAAAAATGAAAAACGTTTCAGAGTGATAATTTGTGCTTTAAAACAGTAAATTTATCATAGTTTAGAAGAAAATTGATGTTTACATGCTTTGAAATAGGCTACAATTTTTGGCCGCTATGCCGCTAGGCCGTTAGGCCGCCAGGCCCCTAACTCCCGCCTCTAGGCCGCTGAACTGCTTGATCGACTTTTTTGAAAAAATGTTTATAATCGCTTCAGATTGATAATTTGTGCATAAAAACAGTAAATATAATCATTATTTTAGTAGAAAACGTATAGAAAAATGCTCTGAATAGAAAACAATTTAAGGCCCTATGTTAATGTATGAATAAAAACCACTTTGTTTTATCATTGTTTTCCAAAATAACGCATTAGCAATTGGTTTGAAAAAGAGAAAAAAATCAGGCCGCTAGGCCGCCAACTTCACGCCGCTAACTTCACGCCGCTAGGCTGCTAGGCCGCTAACTTCACGCCGCTAGGCCGCTAGACCACCAACTTCACGTACATCCCAATGATTGATATTTCAGGTATTTTAAAAGGGAAAGAAACTAATATTCAATAATTTCATCAATCGAAGGAGACTGAAACACTTGTTTTTTTACTTATAAAATTTCCCAATTCGGGCATATTTCACGACGCAAATTTTCCCAAAATGTCTAGGGTCTTTTTCCCAAAATGGGCAGGAAAAGCCCTGCAGTGAGGTGTAACTAGTTTGTCGGCATACCTATACATACTGGTCTATGGCCATGCAGTGAATGAAAGAAGCGTGTCTATAAGCTTATTTATACTCGCACTAGAGCCTTGCCAATTCGGCAAGTGCTCCATTAAGATTGTTAGTCATTTTAAGTTTTGGAGCTTAGTGCACAGACAGAATTGTAACCCTGGTAAGAGCTACCCTTGTTCTTTACCGTGCACCACTGTACGGCAATGTCATACGGGACCCCCATTTAACGTCCCTCACGGAAGACGATTTGTATTTTAAGTGATGCGCCGGGGAATTGCACCTGCGACCCCTGGATTGATAGTCAGGTGTGTTACTACTTGACTACGGACCCGCCACATGACAGAAGCGTGCTAACATGTTACTTATGTAACTGTTTGAAAACGAATCCTGTCCAATTTGATCAGAATGTACACAATATACGTAGACACATTCGAGCGCATGCGAGTTTGGTTAGTATTCGCCAAACCGGACAAGCGGGCTTTTCTCTGGGTCACTGGTTACCCCCACAACACAAGACCTCACTAGCTCGCAACATCGTGCCAATAAAAATCACTCTTTAAAAGTTATATAACTTTCTTCACAATCGTTGTAAACTTAATAACATTTAAAGTAAATAATGTTCGTTTAAAAAAACTAAAGGCATTTGTTTTTTAGGTTTGAGCACGTCGACATTTTGCAGTTTACAGTACGGTAACATAGGCATTAATGTCTGTTTCTTTTTGCAGCCTACCAAACGTAGGTGACTGTTTCGGTCAAGTATGGTAAAACGTTTGTTTTTATTTAATCATATATTATACCTAGCGCAACGTAAACAATATATTAAAGTGACTCGCTCATGGTATGTAACATACACTTTTTTTTAATAACGCAATGGTGCGGCAAATCATAAGGAATGTTAAAACAAAAATACCAAAAGCTGGAACCCTTCAGCAAATGTTAATATTTGCTCAAATATCTTCTTTGAAAACCACAATTTTCATTAGCGTTTATAACGCGATTGAAAATAAATTACGGCTGTGTTCACGTGATGTTATAAATGGGTTCCTTAACAGGCAACATATCCACTTTTTTTGTATAAGTCCCGTGGCCTTGTGAACTATCCGTCAGTTTTCTATTTATTATTGACTTTACCTGCATGGGTTTGAGCCCCACTAAAACCAAAATACTTTTTTATGCTAGAACTGTTTTTTCTGCATTTTCGTTATAATAGAGTAAAATAATGATAAAATAAGAGTTTTCAGATGCATTACCGGAAATAATATTTTTTGTCCAAAAACATGAGCGAGTGATTTACTTTGCAATTATCATAGGCATTCATGTTTCATTCTAACTGCAGCGTACACACCACAGGTGACATTATCGAACAGATGTGGTGACCACTTGTTTAGTATATTATTCAATATAAACTAGTGTTTGAAAATCGAACTCCAAATGCTTTCGATAATTGAATTAAATCGGACCAAGCATTTCGATTTACTAACGGACAATGATCGAGAGTACGTAATATCATTTTGGAATACATTTTTAAACATCATGACCATTTAAATCTTAAATGCAGAAGGTTTTATGAAATTATAAACAATAAAACACATTTATTTTTATACTGAGAGTATTTGTAATGATTTGAGCAAACGTGTTTATATTCATCGACATTGTGTATGAGAGTGACCTCCCTTGTTAAAATGATCTCAACAATGACGGATTTTTAACATTTAATAGACTTAAATCACGTTACAAAACGTATTTACCGTAAGTAATATTAACGAAATCGATTTGGACAACCAATATCGATTGACGCCGATATTACATTGTCAGCGACGATTTATCGACTGAGTTCGATAATCGTTTCACCACTAATATAAACATTTATATACTGACGATGCCTCTTACGCTTTACACCGATATATTCAACAATATGAAAGTTCATATACATCTAACTAAAATCACGGTTTTGTATATTTATTTTTTCTTATATATTTACTAGTACATATTTGCGTGTGCGGTATCACTAGTTAAGAAGATCAAAAATCTAGCCAAAATCATAGGAAAGCAAAGGAAATCCTTTGAAAATTGATTATGGATAAAACACCTTCTAAGAAGATCTTAACGGGAAAACAAATTTAAGTAAAAAGTCATCGTTTCAAGATTATTATACATTTTTTTTCTTTTGAAGCAGTTATTCATCATCTCGAACGTGGTATAAGACATCAACCATGTCATTTAAGCTCAAGTCTCCGTTATACAAGAAGACATTTCGCTTAGTATCGCACTCCTCAACCTTTTCTTTAAACAACCTGCTGCTTATTTTCAGCTCGATGCAAACTTGCGTTCTCTCCCCTCTTTTCTCGATAAGTTTCTTCATCTTTATCTTTGAAGCAGCATCGTCGTAATTGTTGATAAGAATCTAAAAATGTTTACATTAGATTCTGAACAATCGTTTTTTGGAGTTGTAGAAGTCCCCTGCCCCCGTCCGCCTTCACTCCCACCATCACCCCATCCACCTTCAACCGCCAAAACATATCGCCTCTTCTACCTTCACCTGCCTCCACCATCACCCCGTCCGCCTTACCCCGTCAAAATCCATCGCCCGTCCACCTTCACCTGCCCCAACCACACACCCCGTCCACCTTCACCCGCCCTCACCCATCGGCCCGTCCAACTTCACCTGTCCCCACCCATCGTTCCTCCCACTTTTGCTGGCCCCTAATCCATCACCCCGTCAGTTTTTAACTGCCCCCACCCATCAACCCCTCACCAGCCACAACTCATCGCCCCGTTCACCTTCAACCGCCCCCACCATCGTCCCGTCCACCTTACCTTGCTACAACCCATCGCCCCGTCCACTTTCACACACCCCCAACCTTATCATCCCGTCCACCTTCAACCGCCCCATCGATCGCCACTTCCACCTTCACCCGCCACCATCCATCGCCCCTTCCACCTTCACCAGCCACCATCCATCGCCCCTTCCACCTTCACCAGCCACCATCAATCACCCCTTCCGTCCTCACCCGCCAAAACCCACCACCCCGTCCACCTTCACCCGCCCCAACCATCGTCATTTTAGTAGCATGGTGGACTTGTCATTTTAAATGATCTTGCATTTTAGGATCCTTGAAATTAGTAAATTCAAAGTCTGCCCTCTTAGATCTAAAGCAACTCTTAACAAGTTTATCAGTTTGTTTTGCAAATATGCTTTACTGCAATCATTCTAACCTTATTAAACAGTGGTTTTAAGTACATAATTGTATACAATTGTTATTACAATGAAAGTCATATTGACGTACCTCTTTAACGGAAGCATTTTGGTTTATTTCAGTCAGGTAGACCCCCGGTCCAAACCTCGCGTGTTTTGGCTCTGTAGACTTTTTGATCTTTCGACTAATTAATATGTGCAACGCCGACTCAAGGTCGGTGTGGTGATATAAGACTGTAAAGGAAAATACTCGTTTTCAATGCTTATGATAAAAGGATCCAGAATAATTTAAAAGATATATGCTCAATGTAGAACAGTTATGTTTATGACCTTTGATAAAATGAACACTATTAAATTAGACTCACCTTTCGGCATCACGTTTTAGGCTTTTGTGACAAACGACAAATCGAAACTTGGTTTTGACAATAACCGACACAGATATTTAGTTTGGTTTTTCAAAAAATCAATGATTTTCAGAAAATGTAAAAGTCACGCGAGTTGTATACATGTCTTAATTATCAAGGTTTATAGTACAATCTGCACATATATAACATGTGATACGATGTATACAGCAAATAAACATACACAGATAAAAGAGGTCAAGCTGTGAATGTACTAAGAAGATGAGAAACAGTATAATCAATCTGCTAGAGTTAACTTAGACTTGTACTTCAAATATTTTAATACAAATTTGTAACGTTTTAAAACAAAATTGAGTTAAATGCTAAACTAGCATGGTGTCTTTCTAAAATAGTCCACTATAAACTTAAAAAGATCGCTATTTGTTTATTTATTGTAGCTGTCGCTTTTAATTTACCGGAGCAGTTGATTTTTTGGCAAAAACAAGTGATAACGTTTAAATAAGGAAAATCGTCACAGACTCAACTCAACTCAACTTAATTCAACTCAACTTTATGTCCGCCACACGCGGTGATATTCATATTATATACAAATAATAATTTATAATAAAAATGAAAGCACTGCCTCAAAACTATTTGCGAGTCAGCTGATTTTCAGGAATTATTAGTAAAAGGAAGAATGTTTTTTTCGCCCATTGGTTCTAAGTCATGGACAAGGCTGACGTCAAGTTCTGTGACGTCAGCGGTAAACAACCTATCTCGTTCATGTATACAACATTTATATATGCGGTGTATTTCTATATTAGTAAATTCTTGATCACAGTTGTATCTTCATTGAATACAGTTCGTTGGTATTTGGACCAGGTCTTAACAATTAACATTCGGATGTGTTTGAAACAATTCGTGTCAAAAGAACAATATACTGTTCCTTTGGAAATATTTAGTTGTAACACTTCAGTCTAACATCTTGATCCTATATAGTTTGCTAACAGAAAAGTATTGTAAGCCGGGTTACAATGTTTTGTTCAATGTTTTAATCGTTCAAGATTGAAACTCAAGATTTGTCAGGATTTCTATTAATTTATTCACGTTCTCTAGTCAATAACTTATTACATGAGTCAGCAATGGAACCAGTAGTCAGTTTTGTATTATATGATAGTTGTTTAAGTATGCTTGTAGTATTTTTCTAGGTATATATGTAGTTAAATAAGGTATTCAATGTAGTTAGAATGTTATATAATGTAGAAATAACCAGCGAAGCTCTTTTTCATGGCTGTTGTAGGTTACTCTGATGACTGACTACAGACGAGTGACTACTGCCAACTGACTCCATCGCAAAAATGCATCGCCTTATATAGTGGTTGCTGGTGCTGGCGTTGCTGGCAACCAATCAGAATTGGGTATTTTCACCAGCAAGGCTGGTTGAGTAATGCGGGACATATTTTGTATGAAACATAAATAATATAATATTCACTTAAAAGGTGAATATAAGGTCTTGAATTAAAGAAATGAACATATTCTTTTTAACAATACAATGCAGCATTAACTTCTTTGAAGTAAACCAGTGATGCTTATAAGAGAAGTGAACACAGCATTACACCAGCATTCCCTAGGAACATTAGTGAAATAGTGCTCCCCAGCATTGGAGATCTGGGGTGATACCTTAAATAACAAACGACATATTAATATGAATTTAACACAATACAATAAATCATACATAAATACAATAAAACATCACATTTAAATGTTAGAAATGATTAGATCTAGAGTTAATCTGGTAGAGTTATGGAGAAAGCATTTGCTAGACATTTCATATAATTAAGGATTATAACAATGTGATGCAGCAGTGGAAATTCCAACTACTTACTTCAAACCGGTATTTTTATTTACGAGTTACATAAATTTCAGACATGCATTTCGGACAAATGACAAACCATACTATAACACTTCCCCTCCTTACTTCTCTGAAGTTGTAAAAAGGGGTGCATTCAATATGAATAAGTATGAATGAATTTTTAACAACAAATAACAATGAACAATCATACAATGCAGGTTATCATAATAGAACCTGTTTATCTGTTTCAATACACACCCTTTAAGGACTTTCAGTGCTTTGATTTTCAGAAAAAGTCCAATAAGCACTAAACAAAAGAGGAGAATTCCACACATCCCAAGTATTTGATAGCTCATTATATATATTTATATATTATGCAAACTCTATATTATAATACAATTAAAAAAAAAAACACAATGAGAACTGATAAGTATTATAGTCCTTAAAAATAACTTGAACTTACACCTAAAATAGGTGCCAATAGTCCTTTTAGTTTCTTTAGTACTTCAATAGTTTTTAAACACTGTTATTATTACTATTATTCACTTATTAAAAGTCTTATAGTTGAAGTTTTCCTTTCAGGTCCATTGGGAGCGGTGGAGACGTCGATCCAAGGGAAGAGGGTTCCATCGGGATGTGGGGAGGCGAAGAGGGACATCGGTCCAAGAGGCGAACATCAGGAAACATCAAAGTTGAAGAACTCCTGAGTCGGAGGGGAACAGGAGAGAAGGCAGACATGTCGACTGGAGATGGGGTGAAAGTGATGTTAAGATTTTCCGCTGGAATGCTGATGGGAATGGGCTGATGCCTCGGGCAATGTTGTTTCTGACTGTGTCGTGGTTATAATACATCATTTTCGTTGAAGTGTCCCCCGCAGGGAGGTTCGTTCCGGGAAGAACAAGATGGTTGTATGTGTATAAAAGAACTTGATTGCTAATTGGGTGTATCCCGTCTTTCATTTCTATTGATGCCGCAGCATACTTAATGACCACTGCATTTTCTACCGGACTATAGCCTTTCAAGCCTTTTGGGACGCCAATGGATGGAGGGAGTTAGCATGACACTTTCTTCTGGGACATGACTCCATTCGCGTCTGCCAGGAGGCATACTTCCAATTAGGAGTAGATTTTGGGCGATCTGCGGTATTCCATCACATTGCCTGGTTAAGCTTGAAGATTCTTGAATGAGGTGGGCAGATAAGGGACTTTGACGAGCGGCTCTGGGGTTATTGGCGGCATTGGAAGGGACGTTGAGATGGGTCTGAATCCTATAGTAGATGGGACATATGCTGGTGATGTTGGTGATGATAAAGCAGATGATGTTGATAATACTACGGGGTTAGACAATACGGATGGTGATGATGCAGTTGTTTTTGGAAGGTTTAAAGATGACAGATGGGTAACTTCATCACCATGTCTGGAGGGAGACCAAATGGACAGTGGGGAAGGTGCCCTCAGTCAAAGTGAGGGAACTGGTGAACGAGGCACATGCTTAGGGAATGGCGATTTAGAATTCTTTGGAAGAGTGCTCTCCAATATGGATGGAACAGTGGCTTGAGACTGGTTGATGGAACTTGTGGCTGTTTATCATAGGGAAGATGTCTTGCTTGATGTAGATGACGTAGTGGTGGAGATGGTGGATGGTGGGTATGGGTCGATGGATGCTGTTGCTTGAAGGTCAATCCTTTAGGCCCGGAAGTCCGGTACTGATGGGGGCAGCGGAAGTCGCTTACACTGGTAAGGGTGCCTCCAGACGCCAGACAGATGGCAGGGGTTTATGTCCAAAAATGACCCCAACTTTTCTCTCATCTCCTCTGGGTCAGAGCAGGGATGAAATTGTACGGGAGGAGGAAAGATGAATTTCTGAAGGAGGGTTGCATAGAGGGTGGCGAGCCGTGAAATCACCTCTGGGTCGGAGCGGGATTTGTGAAGTATTCGGACTTTGTAAAGGTCATCTGTGGACGAAAGGTAAATTCTAGCGTCGTTATTGGAAAATTCAAACGAATTAAGTGTGAAGTCAGGGGCTTGGCGTTTGAGGTTGGACTTGGTGGTAGCTGTATGTTTACTTAACTTCCAACCCTCCATCCAGTGGGTCACCCTAGGGGTGCGGCTTGTGCACCAACGTGTCATACAGTCCATCGCAAACTGGGCCTCTGGAGAGTTAAAATATGATACGGTTTATGGATGTTGATGAACGGCTGCGGGCATCGTGAAAAGAAGAAACAGTTGGAAGTAGAAAGGGCTCTGGGAGGAAGTGTCATGTAGATGGTGGGATGCTGGGATCTGACATGGCGATGAAGATCCTGTGTGTAACGGTATGATTTCTCGTGTTTTGTACACCATGGACAAACAAGTTGGCAAGAATGGTGTTCCTTAATAATGTGGTGGACCATTGGTGTAAATGGCCCGGCATGATAGGCATCGATGACAGGCTTTATTGCCTGCAAATAAATTTTGTATCTTATAACATGCATTAACAATATGTGATTATAACATAATTATGGTTCCACTGCTGAGTTTTGTGAAAAATAACCTTGCAATATTTTAGACTGCCGCACTGTGGACTACGTCACAACAAAAGTGGGCTTCAGCGGTACAACTTAAACGACAAATCGCGGGTTGGTGATCAATCCTCCCTCATTGCCGAGGTGGAGCGCTCCAAAACAAGTACGTGCACGCTTTTATCTCCAAAATAAAGAATTTACAGTTTAACCTAACTGCAACTTATATCGCAATGAAAATATCCAGCTTTACAATATTTATATCAAATTCTGGATTGTGCAGACTGTCTTCTGTAATTGTGTGTATATGGATGTATATGGGTAGGAATATTTGTGGGCTATAACTATTCTCCATGGACTTTGGAACTAGGTGATCATCTATCTTTTTAGTAACAATGAATGGCCCTTTCCATTTTACCGATAGCTTAGTGCAGACACCTGGTCGACGAGAAGTGTCGTGCACCCAGACAATCACCACTTTTGAACGATTCTTTCTGGCTGTTATGTCATAGTGTCTCTTTTGATATTCTGTTTTTTTCTTCAGGAACCATCGTGCTGTTTCATGGATGGCTTCTAACTCATTGCGGAGATCCTGCACATACTTCTGGGGGGACACGGCATCCGTTGTGACCACACCCAATGGTGGGAGTCCAACAAAAGTCTGCAGGGGAAAGCAGTTCCATGTTCAAATACCATTTTGTTTGGGCTTTGCAGTGTCCTAGCGTGAATGGAGGATCTATATGCCATCATTACTTGAGGGAGAAACTCATCCCATTTTCTCTGATTTTCTGAGCAAAAAATGATATATTAACTGTTTTTATGCACAAATTATCAATCTGAAACGAAATTCATTTTTCTTTCCAAAATGTCGATCAAGCAGTCAGCTATTTCAAAGCATGTTAATATGCCTGTTCTTCTAAAACAATGATGTTTTTATGCACAAATTTTCACTCTGAAACGTTTTTAATTTTTTTTCAAAAGAAGTCGATCAAACACTTCAGCGGCCTAGCGGCGTAAAGTTAGCGGCCTGGCGGCCTAGCGGCCTAAACTGGTATCCCATATCAAAGTATGTATGCATGCCTTTTCTTCCAAAAAATATATATTAACTGCTTTATGCACAAATTTTCACCCTGAAGCGATAATATATTTTTTTACCAAAAAGTCGATCAGACAGGCAGCTATTTCAAAGCATTAAAACATGCCTGTTCTTCTAAAACAATGATATATTTACTGTTTTATGCACAAATGATCAATCTGCAGCGTTTATCAACTTTTTTTTTCCAAAAAGGTCGATCAAGCATTTCAGTGATAGTTTGTGAATAAAACAGTTAATATATCATTGTTTCAGAAGAAAATGCATGTATTCATGCTTTGAAATAGGATACCATTTTAGGCCGCCAGGCCGCCAGGCCGCTAACTTCACGCCGCTAGGCCGCTGAACTGCTTGATCGACTTTTTGAAAAAAATGTTTATAATCGCTTCAGAGTGATAATTTGTGCATAACAGTAAATATATCATTTTTTAAAAGAAAATGAGTGATTACATGCTTTGAAATAGCTGACTACTTAATCGACTTTTTGGGAAAAAAATGTTGATAATTGCTTCAGAGTGATAATTTGTGCATCCAAACAGTTAAAATATCATTGTTTTAGAAGAAAAGGCATGTTAACATGCTTTGAAATAGGATACCATTTTAGGCTGCTAACTTCACGCCGCTGGGCCGCTGGGCCGCTGAACTGCTTGAACGACTATTTTGAAAATGGAAAAAAAAATGTTGATTATTGCTTAATAGTGATCATTTGGGCAAAAAAACCCAGTAAATATATCATGTTTTAAAAAGAAAGGGCATGTATAAGAACCTTGAAATAAGAAACCAATTTAGGCCGCTAGGCATCTAACTTCACGCCGCTAGGCCACCAGGCCGCTGAAGTGCTTGATTGAAACTTTTGAAAAAAGTTTAAAAACGTTTCAGAGTGATAATTTGTGCATAAAAACAGTAAACAATCATTATTTTAGTAGAAACCGTATAGAAAATGCTCTGAATAGAAAACAGTTTAAGGCCGCTATGTTAATGTATGAATAAAAAACACTTTGATTTATCACTTTTTTCCAAATAAAAAACGCATTAGGAATTGGTTTGAAAAAGAGAAAAAAAATCAGGCCGCTAGGCCGCTAGGCCGCCAATTTCACGCCGCTAGGCCGCCAGGCCGCTAAGCCGCTAACTTCACGCCGCTAGGCCGCTAACTTCACGTACATCCCAATGATTGATATTTCAGCCGATTTAGGTATTTTAAAAGGGAAAGAAACCTTCGCAAATAATCAACATATAATAATTGTATAACGCTAATATAAAATGCTTAAAATATTCATATATACATATTTGTTATGTACAATTATTAATCTGTCCATTCTTTTTAAAGGCAATGTGACTCATTCTAGCACACAATAAACACTCATACATAATTTTAATGGCCCTTGAAGATACCACTTGTGTGCTAGATCTTGCTCTACTGCGTTGAACGTGAAATACCTCACTTAATACAAAAAAATTGATAGCTTTAATATCTGGTATACACTTATACATGATTTATATCGGTTCTTAAAGATACAATTTGTGTGCTAGATCTTGCTCTTCTGCAATGAACGTGAAATATCTCACTTAATACAATAATAATAATTCCTAGTTTAAATATCTGATTGAATTTAAAGCAATACAATGTGAGTTACAGAACAACGAATCAACGTTGGCAGACGACAGGACATATAACTTGATATACTCTGTAGAACCTTTTTTGCATGCATACGGGATTCTTGTCATATGAAATCAAGCTGTAGAAATATGTTTGGCAGTAACTGCTACAAGCTTAATAGTGTTAGATTGAATGGAAATGATTTCAGAAAACTATCAATATTTGTTTAACACATTTTAAAATCATATACCACTTAGTGCTAAATACTGTTTATTATGTAAACATATATCACTCGTTTCTATGGCGTATTCTATCGCGGCCCAGAGCTGCAACCTATTACCTTTTTATCTGTACAACGTTAACAGGTTAATCAGTTATGATTTGCGAATTCAATCTAATAAGTAACCATAATAAGTGGTTAACTGGATGAGATTCGTGCTACCGCTGATGAATAAATGCATTTTGGGTTTTAAGCAGTAACTGGTTATCTAGTTTTGATTTGTGAATTCCACTAAGTAAGTAACATATTGACTGGTTAACTAGATAAGATTTGTGTTACTATTTACCTTCAAATGCATTCCAGATTCAGGCGCTAACAGAGTAAGTAAAATACTAACTGGATAATTAGTTATGATACGTGTTACCACGTACTAAGTGAAATTCGCAAATCATAAGTAGATAACCAGTTGTATAAATACACTTATAGATAACTAGTAACACGAATTATACTAGAAGCTTAAAGTGCATTTATAGAAACGCGATAACATAGCCTAAAAAGGTAATAGGTGGCAGTTCTGGGTACTTTTAAACCATTGTTTAGTTATATGATATTTATCTTACCAAAACAGTATCGCGTATATTAACTAGATAATTAAGTGGTTAACACGAGACAACGCTATCAGGTTATCTTACGGAAGTTATATGCCACCATAAAGATCAAAAACAAAAGCTCCAAATACTTCATTAATAAAAAAAGTCGATCAAACACTTCAGCGGCCTAGCGGCGTAAAGTTAGCGGCCTGGCGGCCTAGCGGCGTAAAGTTAGCGGCCTGGCGGCCTAGCGGCCTAAACTGGTATCCCATATCAAAGTATGTATGCATGCCTTTTCTTCCAAAAAATATATATATTAACTGTTTTATGCACAAATTTTCACCCTGAAGCGATAATATATTTTTTTACCAAAAAGTCGATCAGACAGGCAGCTATTTCAAAGCATTAAAACATGCCTGTTCTTCTAAAACAATGATATATTTACTGTTTTATGCACAAATGATCAATCTGCAGCGTTTATCAACTTTTTTTCCAAAAGGTCGATCAAGCATTTCAGTGATAGTTTGTGCATAAAACAGTTAATATATCATTGTTTCAGAAGAAATTGCATGTATTCATGCTTTGAAATAGGATACCATTTTAGGCCGCTAGGCCGCCAGGCCGCTAACTTCACGCCGCTAGGCCGCTGAACTGCTTGATCGACTTTTTGAAAAAAATGTTTATAATCGCTTCAGAGTGATAATTTGTGCATAACAGTAAATATTCAGCATTAACAATATGTGATTATAACATAATTATGGTTCCACTGCTGAGTTTTGTGAAAAATAACCTTGCAATATTTTAGACTGCCGCACTGTGGACTACGTCACAACAAAAGTGGGCTTCAGCGGTACAACTTAAACGACAAATCGCGGGTTGGTGATCAATCCTCCCTCATTGCCGAGGTGGAGCGCTCCAAAACAAGTACGTGCACGCTTTTATCTCCAAAATAAAGAATTTACAGTTTAACCTAACTGCAACTTATATCGCAATGAAAATATCCAGCTTTACAATATTTATATCAAATTCTGGATTGTGCAGACTGTCTTCTGTAATTGTGTGTATATGGATGTATATGGGTAGGAATATTTGTGGGCTATAACTATTCTCCATGGACTTTGGAACTAGGTGATCATCTATCTTTTTAGTAACAATGAATGGCCCTTTCCATTTTACCGATAGCTTAGTGCAGACACCTGGTCGACGAGAAGTGTCGTGCACCCAGACAATCACCACTTTTGAACGATTCTTTCTGGCTGTTATGTCATAGTGTCTCTTTTGATATTCTGTTTTTTTCTTCAGGAACCATCGTGCTGTTTCATGGATGGCTTCTAACTCATTGCGGAGATCCTGCACATACTTCTGGGGGGACACGGCATCCGTTGTGACCACACCCAATGGTGGGAGTCCAACAAAAGTCTGCAGGGGAAAGCAGTTCCATGTTCAAATACCATTTTGTTTGGGCTTTGCAGTGTACTAGCGTGAATGGAGGATCTATATGCCATCATTACTTGAGGGAGAAACTCATCCCATTTTCTCTGATTTTCTGAGCAAAAAATGATATATTAACTGTTTTTATGCACAAATTATCACTCTGAAACGAAATTCATTTTTCTTTCCAAAATGTCGATCAAGCAGTCAGCTATTTCAGCTATTTGAAGCGATTATAAACATTTTTTTCAAAAAGTCGATCAAGCACTTCAGCGGCCTAGCGGCGTAAAGTTAGCGGCCTGGCGGCCTAGCGGCCTAAACTGGTATCCCATATCAAAGTATGTATGCATGCCTTTTCTTCCAAAAAAATATATATTAACTGCTTTATGCACAAATTTTCACCCTGAAGCGATAATATATTTTTTTACCAAAAAGTCGATCAGACAGGCAGCTATTTCAAAGCATTAAAACATGCCTGTTCTTCTAAAACAATGATATATTTACTGTTTTATGCACAAATGATCAATCTGCAGCGTTTATCAACTTTTTTTTCCAAAAAGGTCGATCAAGCATTTCAGTGATAGTTTGTGAATAAAACAGTTAATATATCATTGTTTCAGAAGAAAATGCATGTATTCATGCTTTGAAATAGGATACCATTTTAGGCCGCCAGGCCGCCAGGCCGCTAACTTCACGCCGCTAGGCCGCTGAACTGCTTGATCGACTTTTTGAAAAAAATGTTTATAATCGCTTCAGAGTGATAATTTGTGCATAACAGTAAATATATCATTTTTTAAAAGAAAATGAGTGATTACATGCTTTGAAATAGCTGACTACTTAATCGACTTTTTGGGAAAAAAATGTTGATAATTGCTTCAGAGTGATAATTTGTGCATCCAAACAGTTAAAATATCATTGTTTTAGAAGAAAAGGCATGTTAACATGCTTTGAAATAGGATACCATTTTAGGCTGCTAACTTCACGCCGCTGGGCCGCTGGGCCGCTGAACTGCTTGAACGACTATTTTGAAAATGGAAAAAAAATGTTGATTATTGCTTAATAGTGATCATTTGGGCAAAAAAACCCAGTAAATATATCATGTTTTAAAAAGAAAGGGCATGTATAAGAACCTTGAAATAAGAAACCAATTTAGGCCGCTAGGCATCTAACTTCACGCCGCTAGGCCACCAGGCCGCTGAAGTGCTTGATTGAAACTTTTGAAAAAAGTTTAAAAACGTTTCAGAGTGATAATTTGTGCATAAAAACAGTAAACAATCATTTTTTAGAAGAAAATGGATGTTTCCATGCTTTGAAATAGGCTACAATTTTTGGCCGCTATGCCGCTAGGCTGCCAGGCCCCTAACTTCACGCCGCTAGGCCGCTGAATTGCTTGATCGACTTTTTTGAAAAAAATGTTTATAATCGCTTCAGATTGATAATTTGTGCATAAAAACAGTAAATATAATCATTATTTTAGTAGAAACCGTATAGAAAATGCTCTGAATAGAAAACAGTTTAAGGCCGCTATGTTAATGTATGAATAAAAAACACTTTGATTTATCACTTTTTTCCAAATAAAAAACGCATTAGGAATTGGTTTGAAAAAGAGAAAAAAAATCAGGCCGCTAGGCCGCTAGGCCGCCAATTTCACGCCGCTAGGCCGCCAGGCCGCTAAGCCGCTAACTTCACGCCGCTAGGCCGCTAACTTCACGTACATCCCAATGATTGATATTTCAGCCGATTTAGGTATTTTAAAAGGGAAAGAAACTAATATTCAATAATTTCCTCAATCGCAGGAGACTGAAGCTCTTGTTCTTTTACCTTTAAAATAGCCCAATTCGGGCATATTTCGCGACGCAAGTTTTCCCAAAATGTCTAGGATCTTTTTCCCAAAATGGGCAGAAAAAGCTCTGCAGTGAGGTGTAACTGGTTTGACGGCATACAGTTACATTCTGGTCCATGGCCATGCAGTGAATGATAGTGGCGGGTGCATAAGCTTATTCATACTCACACTCGGGCCTTGTCCATTCGGCGAGTTTTCCGTTAAAATTGTTAGTCATTTTAGGTTTTTAGAGCATAGTGCACAGACATAATGTAACCCTGGTTAGAGCTACCCTGGTTCGTTAACGTGCACCAGTGTATAGCACTGTCACATGGGACCCCCATTTAATGTCCCTCACGGAAGACGATTTGTATCTGTAGTGATGCGACGGGGAATCGAACCTGCGACCCCTGGCTTGTAGGCAAAACATAGCGTCAATACAGTTCGTTCTGTAACAATCAAACGGTACCGTTCCTTCGCAAATAATCAACATATAATAATTGTATAACGCTAATATAAAATGCTTAAAATATTCATATATACATATTTGTTATGTACAATTATTAATCTGTCCATTCTTTTTAAAGGCAATGTGACTCATTCTAGCACACAATAAACACTCATACATAATTTTAATGGCCCTTGAAGATACCACTTGTGTGCTAGATCTTGCTCTACTGCGTTGAACGTGAAATACCTCACTTAATACAAAAAAATTGATAGCTTTAATATCTGGTATACACTTATACATGATTTATATCGGTTCTTAAAGATACAATTTGTGTGCTAGATCTTGCTCTTCTGCAATGAACGTGAAATATCTCACTTAATACAATAATAATAATTCCTAGTTTAAATATCTGATTGAATTTAAAGCAATACAATGTGAGTTACAGAACAACGAATCAACGTTGGCAGACGACAGGACATATAACTTGATATACTCTGTAGAACCTTTTTTGCATGCATACGGGATTCTTGTCATATGAAATCAAGCTGTAGAAATATGTTTGGCAGTAACTGCTACAAGCTTAATAGTGTTAGATTGAATGGAAATGATTTCAGAAAACTATCAATATTTGTTTAACACATTTTAAAATCATATACCACTTAGTGCTAAATACTGTTTATTATGTAAACATATATCACTCGTTTCTATGGCGTATTCTATCGCGGCCCAGAGCTGCAACCTATTACCTTTTTATCTGTACAACGTTAACAGGTTAATCAGTTATGATTTGCGAATTCAATCTAATAAGTAACCATAATAAGTGGTTAACTGGATGAGATTCGTGCTACCGCTGATGAATAAATGCATTTTGGGTTTTAAGCAGTAACTGGTTATCTAGTTTTGATTTGTGAATTCCACTAAGTAAGTAACATATTGACTGGTTAACTAGATAAGATTTGTGTTACTATTTACCTTCAAATGCATTCCAGATTCAGGCGCTAACAGAGTAAGTAAAATACTAACTGGATAATTAGTTATGATACGTGTTACCACGTACTAAGTGAAATTCGCAAATCATAAGTAGATAACCAGTTGTATAAATACACTTATAGATAACTAGTAACACGAATTATACTAGAAGCTTAAAGTGCATTTATAGAAACGCGATAACATAGCCTAAAAAGGTAATAGGTGGCAGTTGTGGGTACTTTTAAACCATTGTTTAGTTATATGATATTTATCTTACCAAAACAGTATCGCGTATATTAACTAGATAATTAAGTGGTTAACACGAGACAACGCTATCAGGTTATCTTACGGAAGTTATATGCCACCATAAAGATCAAAAACAAAAGCTCCAAATACTTCATTAATAAAAAAAGTCGATCAAACACTTCAGCGGCCTAGCGGCGTAAAGTTAGCGGCCTGGCGGCCTAGCGGCGTAAAGTTAGCGGCCTGGCGGCCTAGCGGCCTAAACTGGTATCCCATATCAAAGTATGTATGCATGCCTTTTCTTCCAAAAAATATATATATTAACTGTTTTATGCACAAATTTTCACCCTGAAGCGATAATATATTTTTTTACCAAAAAGTCGATCAGACAGGCAGCTATTTCAAAGCATTAAAACATGCCTGTTCTTCTAAAACAATGATATATTTACTGTTTTATGCACAAATGATCAATCTGCAGCGTTTATCAACTTTTTTTCCAAAAGGTCGATCAAGCATTTCAGTGATAGTTTGTGCATAAAACAGTTAATATATCATTGTTTCAGAAGAAATTGCATGTATTCATGCTTTGAAATAGGATACCATTTTAGGCCGCTAGGCCGCCAGGCCGCTAACTTCACGCCGCTAGGCCGCTGAACTTCTTGATCGACTTTTTGAAAAAAATGTTTATAATCGCTTCAGAGTGATAATTTGTGCATAACAGTAAATATATCATTTTTTAAAAGAAAATGAGTGATTACATGCTTTGAAATAGCTGACTACTTAATCGACTTTTTGGGAAAAAAATGTTGATAATTGCTTCAGAGTGATAATTTGTACAGTTAAAATATCATTGTTTTAGAAGAAAAGGCATGTTTACATGCTTTGAAATAGGATACCATTTTAGGCTGCTAGGCCGCCAGGCCGCTAACTTCACGCCGCTGGGCCGCTGGGCCGCTGGGCCGCTGGGCCGCTGGGCCGCTGAACTGCTTGATCGACTATTTTGAAAATGGAAAAAAAAATGTTGATTATTGCTTAATAGTGATCATTTGGGCAAAAAACCCCAGTAAATATATCATGTTTTAAAAAGAAAGGGCATGTATAAGTACCTTGAAATAAGAAACCAATTTAGGCCGCTAGGCCGCTAACTTCACGCCGCTAGGCCACCAGGCCAGTTAATTAACAGCCATTAATTTAACATGTAAGCAGTCTGTAATGCCTTTTTTAAATGACACCATGATTATATGGGGTCACAGGCAGGTACTTTCGACATTATTGCCAATGCAGCGATGTGATTGGAATCTAATTACAGGTGATACCTTACGTACTCATTGACATTCGGAACTCCTCGGCCAATTTTATCGAAAACAACATCGGACGCTTTACATACTCAAAACGTGGTACGTTTAAGTCCGCTGCAAGTAGATCGTGTAGTAATTTTATTAAGTGAGCAAAAACACTTGATGACTTAACTTTTGGGAATCTTAATTATGTTTGCAGTTTTACACTTTACTGGCAATGAATTTAAACTTAGCTCAATAAATACTTCTCTAAAGCACTACATTTAATTAATGATATACTTCAAAAATTTACAAACTACTTCAACTGATGTACCGGCATACATCCGAGGTTGTTTACGATAAAAATGACCGAGGAGTTCCGAATGACGCATTAAACGTTAGGTCAAAACCTTCTTAACCAATAGAAATGGTTCTGTTTTCCCACAAACAATGAGTGAACGAGATAAATGAGCACTTTCTGTTCAGCTGCATTATCTAAATCACGTTTTAATTTTAAAGACTAAAATGAATGAAAATACAGGATTAGAATCAATTTCTCGGGAGACAATACAGGAGGTAAATGGAAATTTATTTTATTTCGACAAAAGTATATGCTTTGAAACTTTTACATTGTAATGGTTCATTGTAAATTAAAGGAATAAGCACATAGGAACCAAGCATTCTTAATCGATACGATTGATTTTTAGCAATGAATATATTACATATTATATTACAAGGATCATTTTTATAAACATAATTCTTGGCGGTTTTAACCTCTGATCGTAAACATTGTTTCGAACTATGCTAAACGGGATGAAACCATCTCTTGAGTAGCTTTCAGAAATGTGCCAGATTATGAACCGTCGCTTGTAGGAAAACCGTCAATACGGTTCGTTCTTTAATAATCAAACGGCCCCGTTCATTTACATTTAATCAACATATAATAATTGTAAAACGATTATATGCAATGCTTAGATATTCATATACACATATGTGCTATATACAATTATTAATCTCTCCATTCTTCCTAAAGGCAATGTGGCTCCTTAGCGTGCTAGATCTTGCTCTACTGCGTTGAAAGTGAAATTCTTCACTTAGATACTATAATGATAGTTTTAGTATCTGGTATACATGATTTATATCGGTCCTTGAAGATACCGTTTGTGTGTTAGATTTTGCCCGGCTGAATTGAACGTGAAATACCTCACTAAATACAATACTAATACATATAAGTTTTAATATCTGATTGAATTTTTGGCAACATAATGTGAGCTACATAACAACGAATCAACATTGGCAGACGACAAGGACATTTAACTTGATATACTCTGTAGAACTTTGTTTTTGCAAGCTAACGGGGTTATTGTCTAATGAATTCAAACTGTAGAAATATGACTGGTAGTAACTGTTATCAGCCGGAGAATTTTAATATTTGGCATACTGTTGATTTTCATGTTTTTAAATGATTCATCTTGAAATAAGCTTAATTCTAATTGTTATTATATTTGTAATCTAACAGCATTTGAAACTCAATGTAATATTCCTTTCAGACAACTTTAAACTCAATATATACTATGTTTTATATCTGTATTCATTATGTGCCTGCATAAAGCCTCCTTATACTTTGTATTTATATTTCCCTTATGTTTGTCGAAAGTAATGTGAAGAGAGACCCGTCAATCACATGTCGATGACATGCCATACTTTTAAGATACTAGTGCTAATGACTTACTTAAACTATAATTCATCAGCAGCCAATTGAATAAAACACTGATAATTTTCAATATGTTATATTTTATTTAGTTTGTTTATTGAAATGATTTGATTGGTAAATATAAACTGCTGAAAAGAACAGTCCATTAACATTTTGACGAATAAGTCTTATAACGCCTACGGCTTGCATTATTACAGTACCCAAGATATAGGTTCATATCTGAATCAATACGGACAATTATGGCCACCAAGAGTGTAGATTTATATTAACTATATCATCTTTATTGTTTGTAGGCTTTTCGGAAGACAAAAGAGGATATGCACTTGCCAATCGGTGAGCTTACACTGATTACAGAAGACAGGTACGAAGAAGTTCTAGAAAAGGTCAAAGAATGTTTCGTTCTCGATGAGCCACTTGGAAAAGCTGTAGGCATTAAGTGGTCCCCATTCTTGGAATCATTCTGGGTAAAGGCGCTTAAGACAGGGATATCATTGATGGTAGTTAATCCCGAAGACAACGATATCATTGGCTTCCGAATAAGTGAATACTCATTAAGAAAAGAAAAAATGCCGGATTTGAGTACGCTGGAAGACGAGAGCCTGAAAATAATGGGTGCGTTCTTGCTTCATGCCTTGAGGAAAGCGAATTTCTACGACCACTACAATACTGATGAAGCTGTACATTTCCTTGGGCTTGGAGTCACCAGGAAATATAGAAAGCGAGGGTTTGGGACCTTGCTTATGGAAAGTGGAATAAATTTGGCCAAGAACCTCGGCATCAGCCCTTGTTATATCACAGGTGAAGGTACCTCGAACTTTTCAAAGAGGATTTATGAACGATTAGGTTTTGACGTTTTGTCTGAAACGGTCTATGAGGATTTTGAAATCGAAGGAAAGAAAGTAATTCAGAATACTGGAGAACACAAATCGATGAAGATTTACGGGAAAGCGATTTAACATTGGGCATGCAATGTGCCCCGATTAAAAGTGTCGTTTTACCAAGTATCAAATGTATTGTAATGTTTTGTTATAAACTCGGCTATATAATCTTATTGTATTTCCTCAAATAAACGTTTTTTAAGTTCATAGACTCAATAAATCAAACAATTGTTCTCTGTTGGTTTCTGACATTTATACAATTTTAAGCTGGCATCAAGTCTGAGTGAGATGTAAGTAGTTTGACGGCATACAGTTACATGCTGGTCCATGGCCATGCAGGGAATGACAGAAGCGGGTGTATAAACTCATTTATACTCGCACTCGGGCCTTGACCATTCGGCGAGTGCTGAGTTAAGATTGTTAGTCATTTTTGATTTTTGGAGCATAGTGCACAGACAGAATGTAACCCTGGTTAGAGCTACCCTGGTTCTTTAACGTGCACCAGTGTACGGCACTGTCACACGGGACCCCCATTTAATGTCACTCCCGGAAGACGATTTGTATTTTTTAGTTATGCGACGGGGAATCGAACCTGCGACCTCTGGATTGATAGTCAAGTGTGTTTCTACTTTTCCACGGATCCGCCACAAGACAGAAGCTTGCTAACATGTTACTTAAGGATGGTAAAACGTTTTTTTTTCAGGTTTGAGCACGTCGACATTTTGCAGTTAACATAGGCGTTCATGTTTGTTTCTGATTTCAGCCTACCAACCGTAGATGACAGTTTCGGTCAAGGATTGTAGAACTTTTTTAAATATATATATTATACCTAGCGCAACGTTAACAATATATCAAGTTTGCAATTACTATTGCGGCTACATAGGAATAGGCATTTATGTATCATTCTTATTGCAGCTTACAAACCATAGGTGACATTAT
The DNA here is from genome assembly GCF_026914265.1 of Mya arenaria. Classification (NCBI taxonomy): domain Eukaryota; kingdom Metazoa; phylum Mollusca; class Bivalvia; order Myida; family Myidae; genus Mya; species Mya arenaria. Next base: position 61,468,481 of record NC_069129.1, read on the forward strand.
CGGATAGTTGTGGTGAACAATTGTTTTTTTATAAATATATAATTGTATATAGACTAGTGTTTGAAAATCGGACTCCATATGCTATCGATAAAAGAATCAAATCGGACTTAGCATTTCGATTTACTAACGGACAATGATCGAAAGTACGTAATATCATTTCGGAATACATTTTTAAAGTATCATCATGACCAATTAAATGCAGAAGGTTTTATGAAATTATAAAAAATAAAACGCATTTTGTAATACTGAGAGTTTTTGTAATGATTTGAGCAAACGTGTTTACATTCATCGGCATTGTGTATCAGAGTGATCCCCCTTGTTTACTAATTTCAACAAGATTCCTCGAATTTCAAACATTAACTAGACTTGAATCACATTACAAAATAAAACGTATTTACCGGAAGTTATATTAACGAAATCGGTTTGGACAACCAATATCGATTAAAACCGACATGACATAGTCAGCGACGATTTATCGACTGAGTTCGATAATCGTTTCATCCTAAGTATAAAGCATTTATGTACTGACACTGTCACTTATGCCTCACACCGATATATCTAACAATGTGAAAGTTGATATACATCTAACTTAAACCACGATTTTAGATATTTATTTTTCAGATATATTTACTGTGTCACTAGTTAAGAAGATCAAAAATCTAGCCAAATCATAGGGAAGCAAAGGAGGAAATTCTCTGAAAATGATAATGTAAATATACGTTTAAAGAAGATCTTAATGGGAAAACAAATTAAGTAAAAAGTCAACGTTTCAAGATTATTGTACATTGGTTTTTCTTCTGAGGCAGTTATTCATCATCTCGAATGTGGTATGAGACATCATCCATGTCAGCTAAGATCAAGTCTCCCTTATACAAGAAGACATTTCGCTTAGTATCGCACTCCTCCACATTTTCTTTAAACAACCTGCTGCTTATTTTCAGCTCGATGCATACTTGAGTTCTCTCCCCTCTTTTCTCGATAAGTTTCTCCATCTTTTTCTTTGAAGCAGCATCGTCGTAATTATTGATAAGAATCTGAAAATGAAATGTTTCCATTAGATTCTGAACAATCGTTCTTTGGGTTGTACAAGTCACCTGCTCCAAACCATCACCCCGTCCACCGTCACACATCAACACATATCGCCCCGTTCACATTCACACGCCCCACCCATTGACCCTTCCATTTTAACCTGCCAAAACCATCCCCAACCATCGCCACGTTCACCTTCACCTGCCCCCACCCATCGCTCATTCCACCTCCATCTGTCCCGACCAATCACCCCGTCCACTTTCACCCGCACCAAGCCATCGCCCCGTCCACCTTAACCCGCACCAACCCATCGCCCCGTCTACCTTCACCCGCACCAAGCCATCGCCCCGTCCACCTTAACCCGCACCAACCCATCGCCCCGTCTACCTTCACCCACACCAACCATCGCCTGAACCACCTTCACCCGCCCCTATCCATCGCCCCTTCCATCTTCCCAACCAATCACCCCTTCCACCTACACCTGCCCCTTCCACCTTCACCTGCCCCTCCATCGCCCAGTCCACATTCACCCGCCCCTATCCATCGCCCCGTCTACCTTCACCCGCCCCTATCCATCGCCCCTTCCACCTTCACCCGTACCAACCATCGCCCGAACCACCTTTACCCGCCCCTATCCATTGACCCTTCCACCTTCCCAACCAATCACCCCTTCCACCTACACCCGCCCTTCCACCTTAACCTGCCCCTTCCATCGCCCAGTCCACTATCACCCGCCCCTATCCATCGCCCCATCTACCTTCACCCGCCCCTATCCATCGCCCCTTTCACCTTCCCCACCAATCACCCCTTCAACCTTCACCCGCCCCTTCCACCTTCACCTGCCCCCTCCATCGCCCAGTCCACTTTCACCCTCCCATATCAATCGTCCCTGTCACCTTCACCCGCCCCAACTCATCACCCCTACAATTTCACCCGCCCCCACTCATCACCGCTTCCACCTTTACCCGCCCCCACAATTCACCGCTTCCACCTTCTCCTGCAGCCACCCATCGCCCCGTCCACCTGCACCTGCCCCCACCCATCACCCCGTCCATCTTCACCTGCCCCCACCCATCACCCCATTAACCTTCACATACCCCCACCCATCGCCCAGTCAACTTTCACCCGCCCCTATCCATCGCCCCTTTCACCTTCACCCACCCCGATTCATCACCGCTTTCACCTTAACCCGCCAAAACCAATCGCCCTGCCCACCTTAGCCTGCCCCAACCTATCGTCCCCGTCCACCTCCATCCACCCCCACCAATGGCCCCGTCCACCTTCATCTGCACCTACTCATCGCCCCGTCCACTTTCACCTGCTCCCACCATCGCAACTCAACCACAACCCGCCACCAGTCCATCGATCCGTCCACCTTTGCACGCCCCACACTCATCACCCCTACTTGTTTCACCCGCCCCGACTCATCACCGCTTCCACCTTTACCCGCTTCCACACATCACCGCTTCCACCTTAACCCGCCCCCACATATCACCGCTTCCACCTTCACCTGCCACCACCCATCGCCCCGTCCACCTTAATCTGCCCCCACCATCGCCCCATCCACCTTCACCTGCCCCCACAATTGCAACTCAACCATTACCCGCCTCCAATCCATAGACCCGTCCACCTTCATCCGCCCCAACTCATCACCCCTACCACTTTCACCCGCCCCCAATCATCACCGCTTCCACCTTTACCCGCCCCCACCTTTACCCGCCCCACCTAACCTGCCCCTAACCATCGCCCCATCCACCATCACATGCCCCTAGCCCTAACAATCGACCCATCCACCTTCACCTGCCCCTACCCTTCACACCATCCACTTTTACACGCCCATACCCATCATTCCTTCCACCTTCACATGCCCCAACCAATCGCCCCGTTCACCTTCACCCGCCCTAACAATCGACCCATCCACCTTCACCTGCCCCTACCCATCGTCCCGTCCACTTTCACACGCCCAAACCCAACGTTCCTTCCACCTTCACCTGCCCACACCATCGCCCCATCCACCTTCACCCGCCCAAACCATCATCGCATCAACCTTCACCTGCTTCCACCATCGACCCGTTAACCTTCACCCGCCCCAACCCATCGCCCCATCCACCTTAGCCCGCCCAAACCCATCGCCCCGTCCACCTTCAACCGTCCCAACCATCGCCCCATCCACCTTCACCCGAGCCAACCATCGCCCCATCCACCTTCACCCGCCCCAACCATCGCCCCATCCACCTTAACCCGCCCCAACCCATCGCCCCGTCTACCTTCACCAGCCTCCAACCACCGCCCCCTCCACCTTCACCTGCCACCACCATCGCCCCATCCACCTTAACCCGCCCCAACCCAATACCCCGTCAACCTTCACCTGCCGCCACCCATAGTTCCTTCCACCTTCACCTGCCACACCATCGCCCCGTGTTCTTTCACCTGCCCAAACCCATCTCCCCGTCCAACTTTATCCGCCCTAAACCATCACCCGCCCTCCTTCACCCGCCCATATCCATCGCCCCTTATACCTTCACCCGCCCCCATCCATCGCCCCTTCCACCTAAAACCGACCCCCCATTACCCCTTTTACATTTAGCCGCCCAAACCTACCACTCCGTCCATCTTCACCCGCCCCCACCAATCGTTCCTTTAGTAGCATGGTGGACTTTTTAAATGATCTTTGCATTATAGGATTTTTGAAATTTGTAAATTCAAAGACTGCTCTCCTAGAACTAAAGCAACTCTTAGCAAGTATATCAGTTTTGCAAATACGCAAACAAATACAAAACTTAATACTGCAATCATTCTAACCTTATAAAAATAACAGTGATTTTAAGAACATACTTATATATACGAGGGTCAGTCGTAAAGTTCCGATGAATATTATGATGAATTAATGAAACACTTAAAAATGTAAACAAGTTGACGACGTTTCGGGGTTGTCGACGTGATATATACGTTGCAAATGAAGCCATATTCGGGTTCAAGATTTGCTCTCGCCCCTACTAACCCCGTTACTTATATTATATATATAGCTGTTGTTATAATGAAAGTCATATTGACGTACCTCTTTTACGGAAGCATATTGGTTTATTTCAGTCAGGTAGACCCCCGGTCCAAACCTCGCGTGTTTTGGATCGGTAGACTTGTTGATCTGTCCACTCATTAATATGTGCAACGTCGACATAAGGTCGGTGTGGTGATATAAAACTGTAAAGGAAAATAATCGTTCGACTTTTATAATTAACCATGCTTAGGATAAACCTGATTCAGAATAATTTAAAAGATATATGCTTAACTTAGAACAGTTATGTTTATGACTTTCGATAAGGTGAACACTAAATCAGACTTACCTTTCGGCATCACGTTTTAGGCTTTCGTTTCAAACGTCAAATCAAAACTAGGATTTTTTGGGAAATAACCGGAAAACATGTTTTGTTTGGTTTTTCGAAATTCAATATTCAGAAAATGTAAAAGTCACGCGAGTTGTATACATGTCTACATTGTCAAGGTTTATTGTACAATCTGCACATACATAACATTTGATACAAGGTGTGTAATTCATAAAACATACACAAATAAAAAGGGGTCAAGCGGTGAAAGTACTAAGAAGAAAAAGAACAGTACAATTTATCTTCTATAGTAAACTTTTACGCATACTTCAAATATTTTAATACAAGTCTGTAACGTTTAATAGTAAAACTGAGTGTTAAACTAGCATGGTGTATTTAAAAAATAATCCACTATAATCTTAAAAAAATATCGCTAATTTTATCTATTTATCAGCCGTCGCTTTTAATTTAAAGTAGCAGATGATTTTTTTGGATGAACAAAGTGATAACATTTAAATAATGGAAATCCCCACCGACTAACCTTCAACTACCTTTATAAATTAATGATAGAAATGAAAATACTGCCGCCAAAAAATTGCGAGTCAGCAGGAACTATTTGGTTCTAAATCATGGACAAGGTTGACGTAAAGTCCTGTGACGTCCGCAATAAACAACCTATCCCATTTAAATATACAACATTTATATATGCTATGTATTTCTACGTTACTAAAGTCTTAATCACAGTTTTAACTTCACGGAAGACAGTATTTGGACGAGATCTTTAAGCTGCACTCTCACAAATTGAACGTTTTGACAAGTTTTTCACTTTTTGTCTTGGAACGAGCCAATTTTTGTGAAAATCCATGGGAACTCATTATATAAGACTGCTGACAAAACAAGATCGCAGATTTTTATATTTAAGTTCAAAAATTGATTTTTTATATTTTTTTCTTAAACCGTTAGTAGCGGTTTAAACCATAAAATATTAATTTTCGAACGGAAATATAAAAATCTGCGACCTGATCTTTTGGCAGCAGTCTTATATTATTGTTTTGCAGATATTTACGCAAAATATTGCCCTTTCCAAGACAAAAAATAAAAAAGTTGTAAACATGGTAAATCTGTGAGAGTGCAGCTTTAACAATTGACATTCGGATGTGTTTGAAACAGTCCGTGACAAAATAATATTACACTTATAACATTTGGGTGTAACAGTTCGAACAGTCTAACATCTTCGTCCTAAATAATCTGTCAAACAGCAATGTTTTTAAACCGATATGGATGAACACATTGAGCTGTCATTGCTGAAATACACGTTTAGCTTCTAAAACCTCGTTTCTCTTCCAGGTTTACACTTAAGAAATAATTTGTGTGATTGATGTCACTATCGGGGTATGAACGCAGTTTTGCTGGTTAAGTGTGTCGACTCCATGTGTAATTTTACCAGTCCAACTGCATTCATATCCCCGATAATGAGATCAGTCATGCAATTCATGTATAATATTTACAAAAGTTCATAATGTATTTTCTGATTGTTAAACAATGAGTTATTTCCATTTAAGAAAAACCAGTATTTTTTACCAACGTAAAAGATATGATATTTGACATCCACCATTCGCTGAAGGTTGAAGGGTGCAACGATGTCAGAGCTTTGTCTTCTGTGGGTGAAGGGTTGCCGGCCTTTGTTGAGTGTATAGTACAGCCAAGGTTACTGTTTTCAACATCTTTAAGTAGTTGATCCACGTACATTTAATAACATAACGTGGGAAGACACCCCGTTTGCGGATAGTAATGTTTTTTTAGGTATTACCGTTCACTTTCACTATACATTTTATGTCACGATATAAATACATAAGTGTTCATAAGGCTTTTCCAACTTAGCCAAATCGTCTGATGTCGACAATGGGTGAACATAATACTGTATACGGACACTGCATGTTATGATATTGTTTAATAACAAATAAACAAGCTAACCTATGATCGTTTGTACTGATAAGAAGCTATCAACTATTTTGGTATCGTATTCACTGACATGAAATCTCAGCTAACAAATAACCGAGTGTGAACTGTGAACTGGCAAGTCAAGCTTAACTTAAAAAAACTTATTGGAACCCTGTTTTCTTCTAAATAGCTCGGCTAATTAACAACAAAGGTTTCACATTGGTTTTAACAAAACGGGCAGTTTCACGGCTCGCTTTATGCCAAGAAGCACAGATTACCAATAACCAATCAAGATCCTGTTTAGAAGCATTGTTTTATGTTTTTCTTTCTAAAATAATTAAAAAATTGACACACACAGACAATGTGAAAGTCATCTTCAATATTATTGAAATTACAACAAAAACGATATCTTTGGTTTCAAACAATAATATTTCTTGCGTATCTACCGGTCTGATTATGATGTGGATGCACAGAGAGTAGCAGTATATAAAAGAAAGGTCGTAAACAGTTTGGTAAAATGTCTAATTTTCGAGACTTGTCATAAAGTTATACATATCTAATATAATTTGTGTTATTTTCTAAAATACGATACCAATATGTTTAAACGCATCAAGTATTTAACATCTGAAAACTGTAATAAATCTATTAAGATCAATAAATATCATTATAAACATAACTAAAGCCAAAATCATTCAATATCTTTTTAATGGTATACACCTAATTATGACAACCTTGGTCACAATCATTCTTAGCTTGCGTCTATATAGTTTTGATAATAATACTATCAGAGGTAGCAACCAATATAACACTGTACGCACATATTTTTGAATATATAACGGGTGTCTTCCTAATCCGCCATAATCAGTGACATTGCAAGTGTTTTTTACTCTTACTAATCTTTGACAAAACCTCAAATGTATTCTTTCTGTCTCCTTAGATTTGGTGTACCCCAAGACCTCTGCCGAATAGTTTATGATAAAACCAACAAATGGGTCAATAACTTACACAATAATTTCGTTTTTTTACTCAAACTCTTGACATTTACAAAATAAAACATTGATTGACTTTAATGGCTTTACCAATCAAATGTTAATGGTTAAAGCTAAGGGTGCCAGTATATTTAAACACAACACTTAAACAGTTTAAGTCTTTAACAACGTAAATGTCATGGTCATTATAAATCTACCTTTCATTCGGAAATAACCCGCCTTTCTTACGAAGCACCATGAATTTGGATTTATCAGTATTCACTTTTAATCCACAAGTGCTGCAGTAATTGGCTAAATCATCCAAATAGGTTTTGGCCACAATGGCTATGTCACCAGCAAATAATACAAATAACATCAATACCATATCAGCTATGTATATAGTGTATATCACGTTGCAAATATAACTCAATATTTTATACCAATAGACAAAACAAAAAGAAGGAACATAAATTCTCCTTGCCGTAAGCCCAAAGCATAATTAAAGTTTTACACATGAATTAACTTAAAGATAAAATTAGCTTAAAATTTTAAACATGAATTCACTTAAAATTAAAAAAAGCTCGGAACTCTAACCAAAAGTTCAGTTTTAACTATATATAAAGAGGTTAGAACTGATGACACGATGGAAATCATCGTGTTATGGTCCGGAAAACTGGGATGCAGAACAAAGTTTTCGTCGAATATGTCGCAATTTTGTTTTATCTACAATTTGTCCAACGCTGACTTCGAAAATCTCCAAGTAAAACAGCATACATGTTCTAAGTGTTTCATTTGAATGCTCAATAACAGTGATAACAATTAAACGTTGTTACTACATGCACCAATCTGTGTACAAATTTCTACTACTATTGAAATACAATGTCAAACATGTTATACTTAAGAAGCGCTTGTTATTAGCAAAACATATTGAATGTTGAAATTTAAATGATTTTCATTTCCTAAACCAGAGCGGGCTAAAATTTCAAAACATTAAAATATATCGAAATTCATGTATGTTTTTCATGCCGACGTGTGTATAATACATGTAATGGTAAATGGTAAGTCAACATATATACATTGATGAGTATCACTTTAAACATAAGCTTTTATGGCATTGGAAGATTTCGGTCATCCCATTTACGACAAAGAACAAAACCGCAATCCATTTTTAATAGATAGGGGGTCACATGAATCAACAGTCACCGGTTTTAAAATTGGAGCGATGTAATGACAATAGTACCTGAAGTTCTCCCTGAACGTTAAGTCACATTATCGTAACTAATGTAAGAGAGATAACTGAACACTTGCCTTTCAGATGTATTAATTCAATCACGTTTGAATTTTTTAAGACTAAAATGGATGAAAAGACAGGATTGGAATCAATCTCTCGGGAGACAATACATGAGGTATAGGATGTTTTTTTTTTATTTCAACATAATTATTTGCTTAGAAACTTATTCTTTGTAATAATGTAATGTACTGGAACAAGCTTTGCACTCAAACGTACTTTATTGATACTATTGATTAAATGTTATAAATGTATAATATATTATATTACAGGGATACTTATTATAAACATTTTTCTTAGAAATGTTGACAATGTATCGTAAACATCGTAATGATCTATGCAAATCATGTTGGGAACGAGTGGTAATGCAATGCCTTCCCCATCTTTATTGCAGATGTGTTAATAGTTTTAAAACATGTATCATGTTCTTAACTGTACAAAAGATGGGGCCAAAATAGCGTTAATGCAGTTCGTTCTATATTAATATGATAAGTCACACATCTTTTTATTCTAAACATTTAATAGTTGTTTAACACTAATATGCATTTTATTATGCCTATAGATTGTCAATCTGCTTATTTTTACTAAAAGCAATTAGTTCTTTATTGCACGAAATAAACTCTGAAGCGTGATTTATAACGGCCTGTAAAGGTAATATTAATGTGCGAGGTCTTGCTCTATACCATTGAAAGTAAAATATCACCTTGGATAAAATAATGTTAGTTGTAATGTCTTAAATTAAATTTAAAAGTTTATTAGCAAATCGGCATATTCCATTTGGTCATTAACATGGCAAACATATAAATTTCTGGCCAGGAAATGATTTCGTATCCAAATATCATACATACACACACATTTATTTATAACACAACATTCAGCATATATATTTATAGCATAAATAAATATTTTAGCAATTTTATTTATTTTATTTTATTTCATTTATTTTATGAAGTATTTTGACTGCGAGTGACAGAACCATAAATATCTAACTAGAACGAAATAATCTGGTTGAAGTGGGGACCGAACCACCACGGTAAGGTTAACCACCGACGCCCTAACCACTCGGTCACAAGAACTTTACCATGTCTGATGAATAGTTTAACCTTTATTGAAATACATTGGTATCATCACGTGACAATGTCTATCAACTATTCACGCTACAACATTTTGCTGGATCGCGTTTTTAGCCCGAATCCAAATTTTGGAGTTCAAAGACAATATTTGAGCAAACATCGATATTTGTTGAAGGGTTCCAACTGTCAGTATCATTGTTCATACACTCCTTATGATTTGCAACACTTTCTTTCTTTCGTTAAAAGTGCATTTTTCAAAAACCATTTAATAGTTCCTTTAACTATTGTCTAAGCTAAGAACACTTGGATGACCTTCATGTTTGAACAACGTTTTCTTAAATCAAATTGCCTACCAAAATGTGGAGCAAATAAGTGCCGTTTCGAGGTTTATGACAATATTGAAGGCATGCCATAACTACCGTTAAGCTACACAAAATAGCGCTAACAGCATACATATTAAACATTCCTAAGTTGTAAGTTCATTTCCGAACTAGAACGGAATTTATTCCGAATTAAGTAGTTTTATTTCAACTTAATCGTATCCTTATTGTTTTAAGGCATTTCGAAAGACAAAAAAAGAGATTAAATTGCCATTCAGTGAGCTTACACTGATTACAGAAGACAGGTTCAACGAGGTTCTGGAAAAGGTCCAAGAATGTTTCGTTACCGATGAGCCACTTGGAAAAGCTGTTGGCATCGCATGGTCCCCATTCTTGGAATCATTGTGGGTAAAGGCGCTTAAGAGAGGAATATCATTGATGGTAATTATTCCGGAAGACAACGATATCATTGGCTTCTGAATAAATGAATTTCTTTTTCGGCGATTTAGAGACTCTTAAAATAATTGGTTCGTTCTTACATTATGCATTAGGGAGAGCGAATTTCTTCGACTACTGCACAACTGATGAAGCCATCCATTTTCTCGGGCTTGGAGTCACTAGGAAATATCGAAGGCGAGGATTCGGTACCTTGCTTATGGAAAGCGGAATAAAGATGGTCAAGAACCTTGGCATCAGCCCTTGTTATATCACAGGTAGAGGTACCTCGAACTTTTCGAGGAAGATTTATGATCGGTTTGGTTTTGACGTTTTGTCTAAATGTTTCTATGAGGATTTTGAAATCGAAGGAAAGAAAGTAATTAAAAATACTTGGAAACACAAATCGATGAAGGTCTACGGGAAAACGATATGACATTTGGCGAGCATTGTTTACCGGTCTCACTTGTCTGTATGTCAAGTAAATAGTAATGTTTCGTAATTTACACGGCTATATATTCCGGGTTTTTTATATTTGCTTAAATAGAGAAACAAGTATCAAGTTTATTTTATATTATCCATAAATCAGACATTATTCCTGTCTTCGTTTCTAATGTATAAACGGTAGCTGAATCTAGTGCGACAGTTACATACTGATCCATGGCCGTGTAGTGAATGACAGCATCCAGAATATTTTAGTGCGAAATGTAATAATTGAAAGATTAAAACATATATAATATTAATATGATATTTGCCTTCTAAATACAAATATTTTAAATATTCGACTAATGATGGTACTCACACAGTGATACACATGTTCTTTATATTTTAAACATTGTACCACATATACCAATCTGTTTATAGATTTTGTGCCACAGTCCGTTTCTATGTACGCTGTTAAAACGTTAGAGTACTATCGTGTTAACGTTTTCCTAGAAAAGCACAACAACATGTGCTTTACCATACTATTCAAACGGCAAATTGCGTCCGTAGTTGATAGCCCCTTGCGAAATACAAACTGAGCGTCTGATACGTTGCAAATATCCTCGGCCAAACTCTATTTGTCTGTTATTCAAATTCATGTTGCATTATCATCGCAGCCTGCAAACCATTGGTGAAAGTACCGGTCAGTGATGGTGAAAACGTGTTTTTCATATAATTTTATATAAAGACATGTTTTCTAAGTTATCTCTAGGCGATACTTCACCAATGATAAAACAACATATTCAACTGTGTACAAATGTAGATATGTACATAACTCGAGTTACTATTTTATATATTTATTTCTACTGATATATTTCCATGTACATAATTGTGTGCTGTTTATTTATCGTAGTCTCACAGAAATGCAGATGACAGAACATCTAATTAAAAGTCTTGGAAAGTGAAGAAAATCCCTAAAAATTGATCCTGCAATGTTTAATATGTATAATGAAATTGACGCGATGTAATAATCGTGTTTCAGCGAACACGGAATACGACCTCATTCATTTGCGCCAAGATCAAGTCTCCCCGATATAAGAAGACGTTCCGCCCAGTTTCGCACTGCACGACCTTTTCTTGAAACAGACGTCTGCTTATTTTCAGCACAATGCAAACTTCACATTTCATCCCTCTTTGTTCGATCAGTTGTTTCCACTGTCTCCTTGACACATCGTCGTCATAGTTGTTGAAAAGAATCTGAAATGTTATTATTGCTTAATGAACACTTCCATTGAGGTTGAAACGATCTCCCTCCCCCGCGTCCCCCATCTAGCATACCAAGTACTCCGGTATTATATTTTGGAACCCCGCGGAACAAAAAAATCAGTGTTGCTATGTCACATAACTCTCAATTTTGAGTTTCACGTGACTACCAATAGAAATGTGTAGGACTTAACTTTGTCTACAGCGTTATTTTTAAAATATGTTTTCATTACAGTTTTTATCAATTGATCTGTTTAAACGCCTTTCAAGCAATATTTATGCAAAAAACTATTGAAACAAGTTCAGTAGCAACAAGTCACGTATCTGTGTACTCCTAAAAACAAAGCTATTGTCTACCATGCAAGATTGGTTGAATGTTTACAAATTGAGCTTCCGGCATTAATATCCAAGCGTACACTTTATGTCTTATTAATTGTATACATAGCGGGCTTATTTTGATATACATTCCTGTCATAGCGATCACCTCCACTGAGAAATAATTTCTGCACGGCTGGAGAATTTAGAGACTCTTTGAAGCTGTACATTGTAGGATTGTCAGGGAGTAGTTATCTACTTACACCAAGCAGCTAGAAAATGATTATAATTAGATGGGCATCCTGTTCATCTAAGTGACCCTGCAGTTGGCATGGGTAAACGTACGAACTTAGCTAAGCATTGGTAGAACTTAAGTTAAAATTTCACCTTTTCCTTAAATTCAACAATTGCCTCAACTGTTTTATTTCATTTGAAGAAAGTCTTATCCTAATTTTATATTCTGCAATCAAAATATGACACATAAGTTTTCAAAAATGAAAAATCCATTTTAAAGAACTTGATTTATTTAAAGAAATATGACAATTCCAAATTGTATGCTTAAGTTAAATAAGTTAGAAAAGTCTTCTGTTATATGGACCCATGGATTATTGGTGGAACCTAACGCCATATCTTTACAGGGTCAGGCTTGAAAATACGGTCATTACGGCTAATCATAATTGGTTGAAGCCGTGTCGGGATGAGAACCTCCAGCAATGGTAAATGAATCAAAAGGATTGTATGATGATACTATGGATATTTCAGATGTTGAAGAGGCATATTATGTCTTCAAACGGCCTTGTGCGCATTTATGTGAGTGTTATGCTTGGTATCATGGAGTTGGTGTAAATGTTGCCCCAATGAAAGTCGTTGATTTTGCACAATTTAAATGTTCGGGCTGCCTCTCCAGTGGAGGGGGGGGGGGCGCAAAGAATCTGCGTGGTTTTATTCCCGAAAATACGTTCGGGATAGGTAAATATGTTATTGTTCGAAGCTGTGTGCCTTAATCCACGAATTATTTTGGTATTTTGGTGTGTTTACTCTTTCCGATTCGCAATCGGATGTCCCTGGCAATGTATCTAATGATGGGGAGAAACGCAACACATGGGTTCGATTTCATCTTGGGGTCTCACAGACACACAAAGAGCCAAAACACCAACCCTTACAGATCAGCACGCAGTACCAGACATCAGAATTATGGATGGTAAGATCTCAACACATTGTTTGTCTATAACATTTGTTTTTCACCCAAATGCTAATCGTTACTCCAATAATTAATTAGAATATAAAGCGGTGTTGAGAACATATTTCTGAATATTATTGTAATTATAATAAGAATAGTATTGACGCACCTCGTTGAAGGACGCAGTGGGTTGGATTTCAGTAAGGTAGACCCCCGTTCCAAATGTAGCGTTAATCACAGACTGTTTTATCAGTCCAGTATTTCGGATGAGCGTCGCCGACTGCAGGTCGGTGTAATGATATAAAACTAAAACGGACAATAATCATTAAACTTGTTAGAATCTCGTTTTTACGATGAAATGAAATAGAGTAACTAAATAGATATAAGCTGAACATAAAACAGTTATGTATTTGACTATCGATAAGATGAAAACTTTGACTAAAATGAGTCTTACCTTTCTCCATCACCTTTTAAAGTTTTATGTTAAACGCTTCAAATCGAAACTTGGTATTTCTGGAAATAACCGGCCCACATTCTTTGTTTGTGAAATTCAATCATTTTCAGAAAATGTAATAGTCACGCGAATTGTTTACATGCCTTATTTAGTCGATATTTATTGTTCGTACACTTGTTTATGGTTACATTTTGCTGACAATTTAGGCAGTAAGAACTATAAGATTCACATTAAATAACAGAAAATTACGAGGAAACCTCTTTGTATTTCCAAAGACTCGTACATTCCAATTTGTTCACATAATCAAGGATTGCAATGTACTTTATATCTATTGAATATTATTTTGTAATTTTGAGCTTCCATGCTAAAACAATTAGTAGTTGTTGGCAGTTTTGCACTTAATATCAGTGACAATGAACAGTTTCAATCTGAGACTCTTGATTACCTTCTTTGGATGCATTATGTGTTTCCATAGGATATCACTTATAAAACGTATTTATCTCTCTTCCAGAACGTATTTATCTCTCTTCCAGAACGTATTTATCTCTCTTCCAAAACAGTTTTATCACTCAATCAGAGTGCTCAGGTATTTTATTATTAACCTTTCAAAGAATGAAAAGTATATTTGCTACAGAGACCGCAGATCTAAGACTGGAGATTCGATGCATTATCTTGCATGTTTTCTTTTGAGCATCGTCTACTCAACGTAAATAATGAATTGTCACGTGTCATTAAAAACATTTTCTTTTTCCATCTATATTACAATTAAACTATATTGTGTACCCTAATTACCTTTACATGTACCGCCAGGAATACCATTGGGCTCTAAAGACCTTATACCTTTCTCAATGCACCATTAAGCAACCTTCCCTATAGGCTTTTGTCAGACGTCAATTGAATCCCATATAAATATTTTAACAATTGTATCGGTGTATTGGAGACCCTTGAAACATTGTGTTGTGTGTAGTATATTCCAACATACTGACCAGATTTTTGCTCTTTGCCCTACTTTCTGTGTGTACTTTACCAGTTGTGTGCCACGTGACAAATTGTTTTCTCACACTGTAATGGTATATGTTGGTTATTAATACGATGCAATCCGATTGGCTACATCAATCTTAAATCAAATAAATACTTTTGATGATATTGAATACAACCCAAAATGTAGTCGGGTCATTTATCAACGTTAAAAACCTGACCTGAATATTCACATGCAAGGTATCTATAACCATGCGGTAAGAATTTCGGTTGATTAAAATGTTATGCTTAGTCTATACGGCCGTAGTATATGTCCATATTTCTGCTGATCTCGACTGATACAAGTCGGAACATTTTGATAATTGTAGGTACAAATAGACTTCTAAGTACAGTGGTTGTGCTGTTTTTGTGTGTGTTTTTGCTGTAGCTAGCTAGATAAAAATGCACAATTTAAACATTACCCTTTGTGAAATTGAATAATCAGTATAATCACATGACTAAGCCTTGTTACTGTGTATTCTAATCTATTAAGTGCTAGATGAAACTAAAAAAGGGTTAACTCGTACATTAAAAAAGTAGACATGTTTTCTTTGCTTTGTATTCCTGAGCACATGCAGTTAATCGGTGTCTCAATGTTATCAGATAAATGATATACATGTAACTTGAAGCGAAGCAGAAAGAAGGCGTCTTGTACTATCTTTAAAACAAGTCACCTCAGACTTTATGTTCATATTAATTATGATGCTTAGGAGTAAATATTTGCACACACACACACCCACACCCACACCCACGCACGCACGCACGCACGCACGCACGCACACACGCACGCACGCACGCACGCACACACACACACACACACACACAAACACACACGCACACATCACGCACGCACATACGTACGTACTCACGCACGCACGCAGCACGCACGCACACACGCACACGCATACACACCAAAGCGTGCAGAGCAAATGTAGAAAAAAGGACTAAGTATATATTTTGAAATACCTGTATTTGTTTGGAAGACATACGCCGCGAATAGCTATTTTTTCAGAGTAACGAATCATGCGTTTTTAGCTGAAATCTGTGGTCGACTGGTTATTAACGTGCTAAAACTTGTTGGTTCTACTTCCACGCGCTCATATAAATGGTCTGAAACCGAAGTCACATTGGTATTATACTTACGAAAGAACCAGTGGTGTATGTGAAACCGTGATGCATTCTGTTAATCTAATTTAGGTGGATTTTTATGCATTAAAACTCGGTCTGGAAAGATGATGGTTCGGGCCTAGGCTCGGCATTTCGTGAAAAGAAGCTAGCCAGAATGCGGGAGTCGCTTGTTCTTTTAATAAACACATAAATGCCATTTTTCTACTGACAGTCTGTGATGTTTATCTTAAATTTAATTTACTGTATAATAATGATTCTATTACTGATAAAAATGTTTATGCTGATCAGTATTCAACAACTGTTTTAATTAAATTGAATGTTAAAATGTGTCAATTATCAATGTCATAAAATGATCCCTTGACAATTTTTACGGGGTCAAAATGTAATGTTACAACGGCCGCCGGGTGCGATGGATAACTAGTATCACTAGTATCACATAAGTGATACATCGAGATATAAAAATGGGAGGAGGCTGGTAAATTGTGTTATGTGAAACCCTTTTGAAACTTTCCAATGCGGTAAACTGAATATTCAACTTAACACACATATAATACATTATCAATGATTCATGATTATCAACCCGTTTATCGTTCGCGGTGCTCAGGGTATTTTGGACTTAGAAGGGAGGGTCAAAGAGACGCATATATAAAATAAAACTAAGAAGTTCATGTTACACAAACAGTTGAATAGATTGTGGTAAATAATATTCAGGTAGAAAATGGTGTATTTGGTACGCACAGGGGGAGTGGGTTTACAGTTGATGTTATTCATTTTCGCATTTTAACTGTCACTTAAACCGCATAAGTATAAGTAGGTAGTAGTAAATTTAGTATTATGTATTCAATAGACAAAAACAAATCCGAAAATACATTCATGAGCATATGCAATATATGTGCATTAAATTAACAGTAATTATTTGGTTGGAGTAAATTAACCCAAATTGATTCAATTATTACCTCAAATTAACATAAGATAACAGAAGATACGCTGCGTAAACGAATGGTTTATAAATGTATTTGTTTAGCTGTAAATGCACGTATTAACTTTTTTTATCACTGAAACACTACTCAGAGGCAAAGGAATTTCGAGATCTTCTGATTTTTATCTGTTGTATAGGAGAGGTAAACATCACTTTAAAGATGGCGGAGAAGAAAGGTATATCAAGCTTAACCGATGCGTCAATCGAAAAGGTATGTTAAATATATTATGGAAGGCATAATTTGTTTTAATTACAAGTTATGGAATACATTCACTATATATGGACTATGTTCATATTTATCACAAATTATTTTGTATAAATTTACCCTGCTATTTTGATGTGTTTCTCGTTCTGAATGATGGTCGCGCACTCTGGTTACCTTTGTACAGTTATCCGCTATGTTTGCAGGCGTTCCAGAAGACTAATGAAGAATGTCGACGTCCTGACACGGAACTAGTTCGGCTAAGGGAGAATCAGTACGAAGACGCCTTTACTATTATCAAGAACTGGGACGAGCCGTTGGGAAAATCACTAAATTTACAATGGTCTAAAGAAAGGGAATCTTCATGGAGAAGGACGTTTGATGAAGGACTCTCGCTGATGCTTTTGGATAGTAACAATGGCGAAGCTATAGGTATACGAATTATAAAACAAGATGTCAAAAACGAAGAGATTGATCCAAGCAAAATACAAAACGACGCCTTGAGAAAAATACACACATTTATTCATCAAGAGGTTGAAAAATCCAGGTTTTATGAAAAATATGGTGTTGAAGAATCGTTTCATTTCTTAGGATTAGCTGTTTCAGAGAAGTACCAAAAGAAGGGACACGGTAAATATTTACTTGAAGTAGGAGTAGAATTCGTTAAAAACCTTGGAATATGTCCGTATATTCATGGCGAAGGATCGTCGGCGTATTCCCAGAAGATATACGAGAAAATAGGATTTGAGACACTGAAAGAAGTCGCATTTGAGGACTACAAAGTAAACGGTGAAATAGTATTTAAGAATACCGGTGTTCATAAAACATTTAAAGTATATGGACTTCACTGCATATAACGGACTCAATGATTATTCTGTTCACAATGAGTGCAATGTTAATGCATAAGATATGAAACACCTCTTAAATGTATATGGACTTTTACCTGTTGAATACCGTAAACAGCCTTTATAATTTATTTCGATCAACTCGCTTTAAAGGCCTGTTAATATGTAAATTGCCGTATGTGTTTTGTGCTATTTATCCTTGCTTTCATTATGAATACAAATAAACCGGATTATATCGCTTATTGATGTTTTTGAACAAGAACATATTTTATATTATGTATAACCGCATAATTATGCTAACTTTAATACGCAGTTTTGCAGTTTTGTGGTTTATTGGTCGTGTGTAACCTACTGTCAATACCAATACGGCATGGTTTAACTAAGGTGATAGTCAATAACAGACGTATGTAAGGTACACTGTAACTACATCATCAACTGTATATTTATGGATGTATTTCTTAAAATGAGTGAGATGAAATATGATTATATTTCCATGTTATTCACTCTCCTCAAATACATAACAATTATTAACGACTTAACCGAAAGTGGATTTGATATCATGTCGATGAGTCATGGGAAAACCACTTAAGCCACGGATGACATGAATTTGAGATGCAAGCGGTCGATACCAGTAAGACGCACATTGATGTTGTGATTTATAGCTGGAATATATGATTTCGCAGGTAATTATAACTAAAGAATTTGAAAGGCAGGTTAAGCATGTTGTTATTGTTTATTTGGCCTCGTTAAACTTTAGCTACTATATACTATACTCGCATTTGTCATTTTTTACTTTCGTTTCAATTCTGACATGCACATATTTACTTTAAATCCATGCGAATTATTTCCTAAATTTGCTATCATTTACAGAATACTAACTCGAGCGTGAAACAATGAGTCACGAAGACCAGCTGAAGAACAAACTGTATAGAAACTGGGTAAAATCTTCACTTGCTCTGAAATACCTGAAATGGATTAGAAGGTTTTGTTGACGATCAGGCTAGTTTGATGCATGATGCATTTCTTACCTACCTCAAAGGACAGTTAGGTACCCCAGGTAACCTTTCATGCAATTGTAATCTGTGTGACATTATACCACATCATTGTGTAATCAATCAACCGTGTCGAACTGCAAATCCAAAAAACTGCAACTGTAAGGGAAAGTCACGACGGAAGGGGTGTCCAAAAAGTATGTGTGGTGTTATATACGACCTGATAGTAGATGAACATCAAAAAAATGATCCAATATGGTCGAATACGGATTCATCAAAATGGCTTTCCGACCATTGGGAGATTGTGAAATGTTTCCTCAGTACAACAGGGTACAAATCGACTGACAAAGAAGACATGGATTCGTCCGGTCTATTGAGCATTTGCATTAACTGCAGGTACATAGCTTCAGTGATCGCCAACATCAGGAATTTTGAACAGGTAAAAGCATGCTGATAGCCTTTGAAACTAGAATGATTAAACTCAACAAGGTTTAATCAGTTCAGAAAAAAGTTTGAAAAAAATACCATATCCTTTGTTCGTTGATTTAGGCCCGAGATCTTCGCAATACCATTCTTCACTCCGGTACGTTCGAGTTTCAAGATGACGAAGTCCAAACATTCATTGCAAAGATGATCGATGTTCTTTCTGATGGTGACGTTCTGAGCAAGGATGTTAACGCATTAGCAGCTACTGAGAACCTCAAAAAGGTAAAATGGAAATTACATATTTTTAAATACCATATTGTACGGTTACTAAAAAACGGTTTTAAAACGACTGTTTTTTTTGTTTTATGCACGTGAACATATTGTTCTAAAACTTTTGCACTTTACCTTTAAATTGAAAAACGTCGAACAATATTGGCAGAATTTGCCTACTTAAAAAACACACGGTTTCATGTTTTATACTATGTGAAGAGTTATATATATATATAGGTTTATGAACAAAAACCCCAAGTCTACGATAGTTGAATCGTTAATATCATTAATGTGTCTTAAACATTATAAAGAAGAATCATTCAAATTATCAAATTCACATGAGATAACATGTGTTATTGATGATCTACATTAATAGGCCATGTGTATTGAATTTTACTGGTGTAAAGCATTGTTCATCCTTACTCATAAACGTTTAATAGGTTTATGCAGCTAAATAGTTATACATTTGAGTATGAGAAGTAGTTCTGGTTTAAATCACTGTTGCCTCCCTTGCATCATTATTCAAGTATGCCATATTACCATTTAACAAGTTATTTCAAATGGTAGGAATCTCAAAAATTGATCAAATGCAGAAAATTTATTTGGTTGAATTCATGTACTTAAGTATGTGATTAGGTTATTTTTCATTATTTCGATAGGCAAAGCATTATATATAAATCGTGTACAAGGTTCTCTTATTAATTTAATAAATTTCTTTTCTGAACAAATGCCACGTTTGACGTTCAATAAATTCGTATTTCTATTTATAGCTACAGATGGAAGACTTTAGTATTTCTTCTCAAGAGGCAGACGCCATGTGCGCAAGTGCCCGGGAGGAAAATTACTTGAAGCTTAAGCTCCGTAAGTGCTCATTGCAATCCATCAGGCCAAAAAAATAATATCTGTGTTTCCGGTAACATGGCGAAAAATAATAGAGTCGGTCGGTCGGGATTTTTTTTTACAGTTTCTATATCATGCAATTTTCTGTTGAATTAGATCAATTATGTTATATCTAAGCGTTTCAAAATTTACAAAAAGTCAGAGCTGAAAAAAGCTATTCAGATATTTTAATGTCTGAAATCATTTCCTTACCTTCGGCTACCATATTTTCCCGCCAATTTTGCCCATAAATCTGGTGTTTTTTGTATGCAATACTCGTTTATAAGTCGCGATCGTTTTTTAGAACAAATCCAGCACTTCAATTTCTACAAATCAGTGATAATGTTCTACGCAAACAGTCAATTATCAACTAAATTTGTTAATTTGCTTGAGGAAAATCGCCGATTTTCTTGTCAACTGTGAGCTCCTTAAACTAGGCCTTCGAGTGGAGGTAGGTTGAAAATAGAACAAGTAAACGCGGATATTTTTTTATTTTACTTTTCTTATTTTCGTACAATCAAAGTTTCATTAATATTTTATATAGTGAATTCAAAAATTTCGGTCATTGTTATAAGATTCTCAGACAACGATTATTGATTATTATTTTTTCGATCGTATGGTATTTTCTTACTAACCTAGGCGAAATCCTGGCAATCAAATGGGATCATACGGTATCCGACTGACCGAATTAAATGCAAACCATAGCAACACGCCTATGATATTATCACCGCTCATGCTCTGACGTCACAAATTGTAACGTTTGATCTGCAGCCGACACATTCCAATAAATGTGTCGTTAACTTTTGAAGGTTTTTGTTTGGATTTCAGTTGATCGGACTTATTAAATAAGGCGAAATAAATAAAGATTGATCTTTGCGGATAAATTAATGTAACGATTAATGAAATGTGTATTGGAACCTGGCAGTAAGCCTGCATGAATTCGCAAAGCCTAATCGTAAGAAGCCTGCATGATATACGCAAAGCCTAATCGTAAAAAAGGAAGTTATTTTTTAGACATGAATAAATAACACCGTGAGCTATAATCCTAAATATTTTCATTTTAAAGACAACAAAATATGTCTCTTGTGATTAATCACGTGTTTGGACCGTAAACATGCGTTTGCCAATTTGAAGATATCGGACAGGGTTCGCCGCCCTCGCCATTTTGTTTTCCTGTTGACATAGCGTCTCGGTAATACATAATAAGGAATGAACGTTTATTCCCCGGGGACATAGAAAGACAAACAACGAAAATAATGACAATATATTTAAAAAATAAATATTTTTTTTTACGATAGAATTGATATTTATTTTTTTACTTTTATGTCTAAAAAAAGATTATGGTCGGCGAGGAAAAAAATAGGGTCGGTCGGGTTACCGGAAACACAGGTATTTTTTTTTTGCCTAAGTGTTTTTACATACGTTTTTATATGTCACATTATTTAACAGGAAACCGATGTTCTTATTTGGAGTAATAATAGTTTCTATTTATATTTTAACAGTCAAGTACACTGTACTTTAAAAAGTTAAATAGTATTGTAATTATTTGTTGGTATAGTTGAAAATAGTGACATGTCGGATATTACCTTCATAATAGGCCGAAACATGTCGATTAAAATGTTTATTGAAGAAGTCCTAAATAATATCCCTATTATATCACATTGATCGGAAATGCAGAAATATATAAATTGTCTCATCATGTAAAAGTTATCGTTTTCGTTTCGAAGGCATCATCTTTTCATGCATTTACTAGGTACGCTAAATCCGTAATAAGCATCACGCATGTAAGATACGATTAGGGAATTGATGGCAGATTGTTTAAATAGGTGAATTGAACACTGAACCTTTATCTGTTCTGTGTTAAATTTGGCCAAGATTTCAAATCGAGTTTATTATGAGTTTGTGAAGTCAAGTAGTTTGATGCGAACATTAAAACAAGTCATATACTGTGACTAATGAATTGTAACAAATTGTTTGTTGATTAACCCCAAACAAATGCATGATAAAGTATCAAATCAAAACTACATCTATTGACATTTATCACTCTGTTGTTATCATTTCATTTTTCGATAAAACGTTAATATTTCAGACTTGGAAGAAGATCTGAAATCGTTCAACAGAAAACACCATTCTTCGGTCCCACTTTCGTCGTTTTTGGAAGAGAACGAAGTACCCCTGGCAGAATTATATGTCCAACCAGCGCTTTTTTCAGTTGAAAGTCTTGGCTCCTCTTTCGAAGGACTTCGTTCAAAAGAAAGACGGAAGGTCAAAAGCCTTCATGAGATATTTCACAATCAATCAAAGAGGTGCAATGAAATATATCTATCTGCAGATGCTGGTTTAGGGAAAACGGTCTATAGTAAATATCTTGCAAACCTTTGGTGTGATTCAATATACGTCAACCAGGAATCGGTGGACCTCGAAACTACCCGAAATTTCGAACCAGGCGATCTCGAAACCATCCGCAAGTTTGATTTCGTGTTCATTATTTTGCTTAGAGAGTGTCTTGAAGATGAATGCGATGTCGATGTTATGATATACAATCAAGTAATTTCACAATTACCAAGATTACAGTCGTATTCTCTTGCATTTGTGGAAAGGGTCTTGACATGCGAACACTGTCTAGTTGTTCTGGATGGGCTAGATGAATGGAAACACCCAGAGAGGGCTGTCTCAAAGTGTCGATTGAAAGAATCAAATGTACCTCACAGAAAATCACGAGCCAAATGCACTATATTGACAACAACCCGTCCCTGGAAGATAGACGTGATCAATTTGAAAACCAGTCAAATTGATCGACATATTGAAATAGCTGGAATTGAAGGCAAAGCTTCGGAAGAATTGATACAAAATGTCATGCTCAAATTTGAAGATGAATGTATTAACCTTTCCGAATGTTCAACGAAGCAATTTTACGACGAACTGCAGAAGAAACACATCAGTCATCTTCAGAAAATTCCACTGCTTTTAATGCATCTTCTTTGTGTCTGGTGTGATGACATGCAACTGGGAGACTCCATGTGTGATGTTTTCTGTGATATTATAAACTTGAACCTCTTCAGAGCTGAGAAGAAAGATGAACACTTGTTTCAAGATACAGGCGAAGGAGTCGAAAACAAAACCGTTCAGGACCTATTTGATAGCAAATATCACTCAACAATACAGGCATTGGCGAAACTAGCATTCAATGCATTATTTGACTCACATCGCGAGAAATCACTCTATTTAGCCGGTCGGAAAGTATCAAAACACTTGGAGAAACAGTTTTTCAGAGGGTTTTGAAGTCTGGTTTATTGACACAGCGGAAGGTTATTCGGAAATTAACTAGACGGGAGTCAGAAGTGTCCTTTCCGCACAAAACATTCCAGGAATTCTTTGCAGCCGTTCATATTTGTCTAGAGTCCGGTAAATCGGAGATGCAGCTGTCACTTTTGACAATGTGCTCTACTATGAACACCATACTGGAGTTCTCAAAAGTGTTCATATTTCTTAGCGGTTTGTCCCCTGCAACAGCTTCAGAGATATTTTCCAAACTTCAGCCTGCAATAATAGCTAGTAAGGAGCGAAAAATGTATCTTGCTCATGGGTCTTTGCTGAAGTATTGGGAAGATGTTGCGCCACTAAAAGACTTGCAAGACATGTTTTTATCATGTCAAATGGAATACGAAGATAGAAAGCAATGCCGCAATGAAACATTTTCAGTTAGCGTTTGTGACGTGTTCATAGACGATACAAATAAAATAAATCAAGCGTTTTGGAACTTAACATCCGATACGTCGATTGCGAATACACTGCACATCAATGACGTAAACACTTCTGAAGATTTCAAAAACGTATTAAGTAAAATGCCAACCAATTACTTGTCTCAACTCGAAAGACTTGATATTTGGGCCGTTGCCGGCGAAACTGAAATTGCTCATTTATTTACCTGTGCGAAAGAAACATTGAATATTTTGATATTTCATTCTGGTTGCTGGAAAAGCATGCGTTGGGTGGAACATTATGTCCCTCTTTCAGAGAAAGCGTTTAATGCCATGTGTCTCATGATGAACCTTGAAACTTTGTCACTGTGGGACTTGCATCTTACACACAATCAACTAGTGGAGTTGAGTTCTAGTCTTGAAAAGAAAACTTGCATTAAACAAATTGGATTGGGGACATTCACTGTTTAGATCACGGTGTTTCGTGCAAAGAACTGAGTCTTGACTTGTCGAAGCAAACAAGTCTGAAAATACTACAAGTGAACTTACTTCCATATTCACATGTGATGGTCCCGGAGTCGATCGAGGACTGCGTACTGGGAGCATTTTTTGATTCTTGCGTATTGAAGACTTTATTTGAAGGACTACAAAGATCAACCATGCTACGCGTCTTCAGCTGTTTTGAGCTGAAGAGTGAACAAGATATTGATCTGATGATTAGTGCAATTCCCAAACTACGGGCACTCGAGACTATGCTTTTACACCGAACCAATTTAGGGGACAAAATAATGACGATATCGAAAGAAATGCTAAGTCTATCTGTGATCAAATTAAAAAGAGTACGTCTCTCGGTCAAATGCCTGAAAACACTTACAGAGCAAATCTCCGATTTCCATCAGCCAATAACAATTGAACTTGTCGGATGTGAAGTAACGACTAGCGATGACTTTGAGCAATTTAAAATAGATATTATGGCGTCTAGATCATTCAATGTTATCGAAAACAGCACTGACCAATTCAAACGATCAAGGTTCGTTTTCCAGAGAAGAAAGTGACGTTGCATGAAATCATTCTGTGTTCAGATAATAATTCTCAAGTTCAGTGCGAAAAAGGACAAGTGCAATATTATACACATACGACTCGTAACGGATTTATTTTTAATTTTATTCTTTATTTATTTTAAGTTTAGAGATTACAATATATACCTAGCAATACTCTATATCTATAAATATATATTGCCTATTGAAATGCTATGTGTGTTTCATTGTTCAAAGATGGTAACATTTATCAATAAACATATTTTAATGTATACAGTATCATGAGTACAATGTGTGTTGTATTGTACCTTTGCTTGTTTCTCGCTCCATATATATTGGGCAGGGAACCAAAACTGAATGAGCTTCTTAACGTGCTCATCATTAAGTAAATGGCTGTTTAAGAGGATATTCAGATTGGAACCATTTCGATATAGTTTGGACATTGGATACATTAAATCTACGAAATATGACTTCGTGCTATGGTAACATCTACGGAAGATAAATTGTTAAAGTCTCAAAGAACTTTAAGCATGGAGTAACTTCCGCTTCCTCCAAAAATAAATGTTGATATAAGTTATTGACGAAAATATTGTCTGGATACCGTGTGAATAAAACCGATGTTTTACCAAGTCGACTAACGTAATTATGGAATAGACAATGTAAAAAATGAATTGTTCAAATATATTAAGAATAATAATATATTGGATATCTTTTTAAAATAATCAATCATGTAAATCAACTATATCACACACATCGTAACCGTCATAATTCCTGCGTCGCACATATGTAATATGAGTTTAAATGACCGCAACATTTAACAGATTTTGAGGAAATTTAATAATTATTAAGGGAGGGAACTCTTTATCAGCGCCGAATGCTATCTTATCCGCCCTTCTTTATTTTGGCGCCTTTCTCACTTGTTATTGAGTTTTAATCCGGTTCGGACGTGTGTTTTTTATGTTGGTCTATGGTTGGTCTTTTTAATGTTCCCTTTACTCACGAAGGACAGCACATCGTCTTCAAGAACGAATTATGAAAAGGCTATAGCGAAGCCTCAACATCAGATTAACGGTGGTCCCTGGTATCCATATAATGGAAGAGGCGCAAAACGGTGCATTGAACTAGAACGTGGAAATCAGTGTGTAAAAACTGATTCTTGATGTGGAATACCATGCATGACATTTCTTTTCTAGTTATGCGGTAAAGTACAACAGCGTCTTCACAGTCGATATGTGACCATGCATAGATTTCAATTCACTATCACACGTGCTAGATTGAGGCAGAAAACAAGTGACAGCGCAAGCATCCAAAAAAGGCCTTTCCATTTACTGGCATTGGGTACACCGCAGACATAGGTGGGCATTTATTTTAGTTCACATCACTGTGTAAGCAACTAATCCATTGATTCGATTTGGAGAAAACGCACGCCCAGATGTTACACATAGTGCTTGGCTCTTGAAAACTGGAAGGGCACAGCCACATGCAAGCAATTAGAAAGCGAGTGTATTTCTGCATTCAATTTCTTATTTTTTTACCTTTAAAACACTATAATTTATGCTTGACGTTTTGTCTACTTCAACAGAATACAGTTATATCCGAACGAAAATGTCCTAAATCTGCTTTACAAAGTTCCCTTTTTCAATTGAGCATGTTCTTCTTGAAAATAAGTGATGTATAATATATAACATTTAATCTAATATTGTACTACGATAATAGTCGATGGGAAAATCATTCACACTTTTCAGGCTACACTTTGTAACGACACTAACACAAATTAGTTGTTTCCTCACATCAATAAAGATGATGAATACAGCTAATGATGGGATTCCTTTAATCAGATAATGGTTCTGAACATGATTTTCTAAACGGAAGTTTTCAACGGCACAACGAATATACATGTTTAATGACAGGGATTGTATCTGACGTAATCATGTTAGTGCATATCCCATTCATTGCATTGCCTTTGATAACGTTTGTCAGAGGAAATACGATTATGCAGATTCAGCAATATGCTCTACTTTATGTGATCATGAATTAAATATGTCTTCTTCACTGGAAGATTGCAAATCTGAATGATCCATGCGACTACTGTGGTAGTCCAACACAGCCTCCTTACAGGAATGAATGAGACTTACAACACAACTTGACCAAAAACATTGGGTGCTGCATCATTTAGATGCACAGTGTATTTTGTCAACGCAGCGCCTTAATGCGCTTAAGTACATAACCCGGTATTTTAAGGCAATAATTAAATAATGCTTATGGCAATGTATGGCACGGATCGTTTGAATGCCTGATGCTTGCCTGGAACATCAGAACGTTTTTTTTGTAATTTCCAGTTATTACTATTAAGTGAAAACAGATTCGGCCATACGGGTTCTTCATCTTCAACATATCTACTTCTGCAATAAGTACAATGTCTTCTCGGTTATTTACAAACGTTATTTCCATGTTGAATAGTTAGTGCATCATTACTTATCACAATAGTTACTCTTTTTCAGATACTCGTACATGGAAAACTTAGAATACAACCTACATTTTCAGCAAATGAGATTGCAGATTGGCAACCATTAAGTAGTAGACTTAATCAATAAGAATTTCAAAGTTCGAGGGAGTTTAAAGGTTCGCCTACTGCCAATCATCCGATACACACTCCCTACGTCAGATTTTGCGTCGACAATGTATCAGCCAATGCGGTTGTATCCGCTAGGGGACACGTTGACTAACATTGTACTTCTACAATATTGACACAAAATCACGGTGACATGTTGTTACTTTACCTAGAATGCAGTGTTTTTACTAAAGATGTTACGGGTTGCGAAATACAACGTAATTGGACGTTCTACATTTAGCTATACGTATATGACTATATTCTAGTAAGGCCTATATGTACGCACAGCCATACCCTTCATGCAATACCCCTGACGATAACGTTTTTAACTTTATTCCATTACACTTGATAAGATTCAATCATTAATTCGCCCAAATAATACTGAACATGATTCGTCACACTTTCTAATATCAGGCCAAGAACAGTAACTATTACCAAAGTCGAGTAGACATTTGCTACGTAGTTTTGTAGTTGAGAATAACATAACCACAATACAGTACGGCATTGCTTTTTCACAATTATATTTTTATATTCATAGCTCCGCCCAAACTACATATATATTGGATGTCGAACACCGACCGCGAGGTAACTGAACACTTGCCTTTCAGCTGCATTATCTAAATGACGTTTTAATTTATTTAGAATACAATGAATAAAAATACAGGATTAGAATCAATTTCTCGGGAGACAATACAGGAGGTGAATTTAAATTTTATTCTATTTTCACAAAATTATTTGCTTGAAAACGTATACATTGATATAAGGAGTCAAGTGTTCTTCATCGATACGATTGATGTTTATTTATCAATGAATTATATATCATATAACAGGGATCATTTTAATAAACATTACCCTTGGAGGTTTTAGCCTCTGATCGTAAACATTGTTTAACTATGCTGAAAGGAATGTAACCACCTCTTGAGTAGCTTTCCGAAATGTGCCAGATTATGAACCGTCGCTTGTAGGCAAAACATAGCGTCAATACAGTTCGTTCAGTTTCAATCAAACGGTCCCGTTCCTTCACAATTAATCAACATATAATAATTGTATAACGCTAATATGCAATGTTTATATATTCACACATACTTATGTAATATACAGGTTACATGCCCTGCTGGTCCATATATAATAAGTTGTATGTAATTAGTTATATTAGCTCGTTCATATTCGTATTAAAACGTCCACACTATGGTCCGGTTTTTACGGTTTACTGTACAGGTTGAAACGTATTATGATAATCAAGATAATAACCATGAGAATAACCACGATAATCGCATTCTGAAAATAGACAAATACAATCATAAGAATAAGATAATGCTTAATCGTATACAAATTATATATATATACATATATCAGATATAATTTATCCTTATAAATCAACATTATATGTAAACGCGATTTATAACAGTTTATAACAATGAAACGTGACATAAATCTAGTGGCTACGATGAAAACAATAGTACATAAACACAAGTCTTAAAAAAGTACAATGCCATACAAAACCTATCCGACTGTACATACAATACAATCAAGCACACACACAACAATAGCTTACCATTTGTGAAATGAAAGGATATACACGTTCTCAACCTTCTCCCTCTAGGAATAGTCCATGACAGGTAAGCTGTAATAAGGATTATTTTAAAAGTTTAAAAGATGTAGAAAAGTGATTGTAAATAGATTAGAATTTGCCGCCATCTTGAATTCGAGAAACTCGTGCAGAAAAGTAAATGTGTACCAAATGCATAATTCATCAATACAAAGCACATATCAACTCATTGAAAATACAGAAAGGGTAATTGCAGATACAATATCAGAAATAATACGCACCAAAACATATGTCCAAATCCTGAACAAGAAGTCCAACCTCCTTCATCAAACTCTGAAAAATAACTGCAATCATGTGACAGATCACAAATTGCATATTAACCTATGCCTATATGGTCGTGGTCGAAAGAAAAGTAATTGAAAATTCAATGGTCACAGTGAATGAACTAAACGAGCATAAAAAGGTTACATACAACCAATTCCTAATCCATACAAAGAATTGTACCCTGTTACACATATTTGTTATATACAATTATTAATCCGTCCATTCTTCCTAAAGGCAATGCGACTCCTTCTTGCACACAATAAACACTCATACATAATTCACATCGGCTCTTGAAGATAACCTGTGTGCTAGATCTTGCTCTTCTGCGTTGAAAGTAAAATACAACACTTTAATACAATAATGATAGTTTCAATATCTGGTATACACGCATGTATGGTTTATATCGGCCCTCGAAGATACCATTTGTGTGGGAGATCTTGCTCGACTGCATTGAAAGTGAAATATCTCACATAGATACAATAATGATAGTTTAAATATCTGGTATACACTCATACATGATTTAAATCGGCCCTTGAAGACACCAATTGTGTGCCAGATCTTGATCAAATGCGTAGAAAGTATAATGCCTCACTTAAATACAATAATTTTACTCTATAGTTTTATTATTTGAATGAAATTTAAGCAAATGAATGTAAATGACATAACAATAAATCAACGTGAGAAGACGACAAGAACATATATTAACATACTTTATTTCAAAAGCGAGCTAGATAATTGTCTAATGAATACAAACGGTAGAACTATGTTTGCTTGAAGCTGTTATAACCTTAATGTGTGTTAAATTGCCTACCAAAATGGGTAGAAATAAGTGCTGTTTTGATGTCATTTGGAAAGTGGTGGTAGGGTATAAAGTCTCTTTCACCTTGGCGAACGCATCGTTAACGTTATTTGAATGAGGATTAGTTCTCGGAAGTAATGTGTAGAGTTTCACGTCAATCACATGTTGATGACATACTTTAATCTTAGGGAGAAACCAATTCTATTGACATACTTGACTTATAATATACTTCATTAGCAACCAATTGTATACAACACTAATAAGTTTCAACATGTTATCTTTTAGTTAGTTTGTTAATTGAAATATTTCAAATGGTTATGATATAAATTGTTGGATGAATATTGAACAATTCATAAAAGTTGTTGACGAATAAGTCTAATAACGCTTACCATATATATAATAACAGTCCCCACGAGGTAGGTTCATATCTGAATCAAAACGGTAAATTATGGCCAAATAAAAATATTACAAACGTAGTTTTGTATGAACTAAGTCATCCTTATTGTTTGCAGGCATTTCGGAAGACAAAAGAGGATATGCACTTGCCATTCGGTGAGCTTACGCTGATTACAGAAGACAGGTACAAGGATGTTTTAGAAAAGGTCCAAGAATGTTTCGTTATCGATGAGCCTATTGGAAAAGCTGTAGGCATTAAGTGGTCCCCATTTTTTGAATCATTCTGGTTAAAGGCGCTAAAGACAGGAATATCATTGATGGTTGTTAATCCCGAAGACAACGATATCATTGGCTTCCGAATAAATGAATACTCATTAAGAAAAGAAAATATGCCGGATTTGAATAAGCTGGATGACGAGAGTCTGAAAATAAAGGATGCGTTCTTGCTTTATGCAATAGGGAAAGCGAATATCTACGACCACTACAGCACTGATGAAGCCGTTCATTTCCTTGGACTTGGAGTCACAAGGAAATATAGAAAGCAAGGGTTTGGGACCTTGCTTATGGAAAGTGGAATAAAGTTGGCCAAGAACCTCGGCATCAGCCCTTGCTATATCACAGGTGAATGTTCCTCGAACTTTTCAAAGAGGATTTATGAACGGTTAGGTTTTGACGTTTTGTCTGAAACGGCCTATGAAGATTTTGAAATCGAAGGAAAGAAAGTAATTCAGAATACTGGAGAACACAAATCGATAAAGATCTACGGGAAAGCGATTTAACATTGGGCATGCAATGTGCCCCGATTAAAAGTGTCGTTTTACCAAGTATCAAATGTATTGTAATGTTTTGTTATACACTCGGCTATATAATCTTATTGTATTTCCTCAAAAAGACATACAAGATTTTAAGTTCATAGACTCAATAAATCAAACATTTGTTCTCTGTTTGTTTATGATATTTATACAATCTGTAACTGGCATCAAGTGACAGGGTTTTTTCTTTAGTACCCACGGTTCCGACTATCGGACCCATTCCCTAAGCAAAATATATGCTATGATTCCCAATCTTCGGAAAAAAATCCCAATAATAAATAAAAAGAAAATAAAAAAAACATATGAAAGTCTTTACCTGTACTGTTCAACATCCTTATAAATAATGCGTTGTAAAATTTTGTGGATAGTTGATTTCAGAATTTGCTTATTTTCATCACATTCAGAGATCAGTATGAAATATTACTGTCATGATTTATTGAAATATTTTCACCCCTAAACCATCTATTTAAAAAGAGGACACGACCACCCGGGGTTAAACCGAGAGAGAGAGAGAGCATCAGCATAAGAGTGTTGTTTACCCGGCAGGTTCTTAACAATCATTGTTCAAGGGCTTAGCGCTTCCATCCAACTGCCGTTGTTGGTGCTTTAAACTCATCAGCCAAGCCAGACTGCCGTGATATTTGCGGGCATTAAACGGCCTGCTTATTAACTTATGTTTCTTCCACTTCATAAAAGCACCTTTGGAAATGAGAATGTGTTAGTTGTACTTAGCTAGATTACAAAATGGTGTAAATTGATTCGCCTTTATTGTAAGACAGGGGCCACTCCTTATCACCCATTAACAACTACAGTGGAGCTGTACATTTTTTGAGTGATCATATGTTTTTCCTTTGCCACACCAAGGGGAGCGAAAGTTGGATATTTATGTCACTGACACCGCCAGGGTCACTCAAAGGGCATGTGGGGTTGTAAGGGAGTAGTTATCTACTTACACCAAGCAGCTACAAAATGATTATAATAAGGTGGGTATCCTGTTCATCTAAGTGACCCTGCGGTTGGCAAGGGTAAACGTACGAACTTAGCCAAACATTGGTAGAGCCCAGTGGTTATTGGGGGAATCTAACACCATATCTTTACAGGTTCAAGCTTGAACATGCGGTTATGACGGCTTATCATAATTGACTGAAGCCGTGTCGGGATGAGAACATCCAGAAATGGTTAATGAATCTAAAGGATTGATATCATGAGGCTATGGATATTTCAGATGTTGAAGAGGCATATTTTGTCTTCAAACGGCCTGGGAGCTTTATTCATGTGTCTGTAATGCTTGGTACCATGGAGTTTGTGTAAATGTCGCCCCAATCAAAGTCGTTGATTTTGCACAATTTAAATGTTCGGGGTGTTCTCTCCAATGTCTGGGGAAGGGGCACAAAGAATCTGCGTGGTTTTATTCCTGAAAATACGTTCGGGATAGGTAAATAGGTTATTGGTCGAAGCGGTGTGCCTTAATCCACGAAAGAATTTTGGTATTTTGTTCTTGTGTGTTTATTCTTTCCGATTCGCAATCTGATGTCCCTGGCAATGTATCTAATGATGGGGAGAAACGCGCCACGTGGGTTCGATTTCATTCCCCGCCGTCTGAGGAGAGGGGCTTAGGTTAGGACATTTCTCCAGGAAGAGACGGTCATGGCTTCATCTTTCAGGATACCTTCACCTCTCGAGGCTGTTTTCATGATTCACTCTTTCTCAAAATTGTTATAACATACCGAAAAGGATGAACAAATATCGAACACCATGGATTTTATGAAGGGTACCGTGCAGAAAAAATGTTCCACCTAACTTGTGCCTTTTCAGCAATTAAATACACGGCTACAATTTTGTTATCAGTTTATTAAAGGTTTATCACTCAAAATCTATGTTTGTTTTATTGATTATAAATACGAGTATCACTTTATAAGGAAATGGGGAAGCCCATTTGCGATTGTCTAGGGAAAGGGGCGGGCGTCAGATGGCATCTGTTGGTTATGGCCTGGGGGTTGGTCGTGGGTTGTTACCTCCCGACATTACGTCGGTAAGTGTGAGCCCCTCCCACTGGGGGTACCAATAGGGTTTTCGTCGTCCATTTTTCTCAAACAGGGTCTTAGCTGGTCTACCTCTATACCCTGTTATCTTGGTAGTGCTTGTAAGGGTGCTGCGAGCGGGGTCCTGATTGACTGCCTGTAACCGCGTTAAGATCATCTTGGGGTCTCACAGACTCACAAAGAGCTAATACACCAACCCTAACAGATCAGAACGCAGTACCAGACTGTTTTATGTTCAGCTTATAGCTATTTAGTTACTCTATTTTATTTCATTGTAAAAAACGAATTATAGATGGTAAGATCTCAACTCCTTTTTTGTCTATAGCCATTGTATTTCACCCAAATGCCAATCGTTACTCCAATAATTATTTAAAATAATAAGCGGTGTTGATAATATACTTCTGTATTTTATTGTAATTATAAGAATAGTATTGACGCACCTCGTTGAAGGACGCAGTGGGATGCATTTAAATTAGGTAGACCTCCGATCCAAATCTAGCGTTGTACACAGACTGTTTTATCAGTCCACTATTTCGGATGAGCGTCGCCGACTCCAGGTCGGTGTAATAATATAACACTGAAACGGACAATAATCATTAAACTTGTTAAAATCTCGTTTTATACGATGAAATAAAATAGAGTAACTAAATAGATATAAGCTGAACCTAAAACAGTTATGTAATTGACTATCGATGAGATGAAAATTTTGACTAAAATAAGGCTTACCTTTCTCTATCACCTTTAAAAGTTTTGTGTTAAACGCTTCAAATCGAAACTTGGTATTTCTGGAAATAACCGGCACACTTTCTTTGGTTGTGAAATTCAATTATTTTTAGAAAATGTACTAGTCACGCGAGTTGTTAACATGTCTTATTTAGTCGAAATATATTGTTCATACACTTTTTTTGGTTACATTTCGCTGACAATTTCGGCAGTAAGCGGCTTTTATAAGCATACATTGGTACGTTAATGGCGATTCAAATGCGATGTTTTCAGTCAACAATGAAAAATTGTTTCGAAAGTGAGCTAAAAGATACACATTTAATGACAGAAAATTACGAGGAAAACTATCTGTATTTTCAAACAATTACATTCAAATTCGTTTACATATTCAAGGATTGCAATGTACTTTATATCTAGTGAATATTCTTTTGTAATTTTGATCTTCCATGCTAAAGCAATAAGTAGTTGTTGGCAGTGTTGCATTTACTATCAGTATCAATGAACAGTTTCAATAAATCTGAGACTCTTGATTTCCTTCTTTGGATGCATTACGTGTTTCAATAGGATATCACTTATAAAACGTATTTATCTCTCTTCCAGAACGTATTTATCTCTCTTCCAACACAGTTTTATCACTCCATCAGAGTGCTCAGATATTTTATTATTAACCTTTCAAAGAATGTAAAGTACGTTTACCTTAGAGACCGCAGATCTAAGACGCGAGATTCGATGCAATATCTTGCATGTTTTCGTTTGAGCATCGTATACTCTACACTATTAATGAATTGTCACTTGTCATAAAAAACATTTTCCTTTTCCATATACATTACAATTAAACTATATTGTGTACCCTAAGTTCCTTTAAATGAACCGCGTTGAATACAATTGGGCTCTAAAGACCTTATACCTTTCTCAATGCGCCGTTAAGCAACCTTCCCTATCAGTGTGTGTATACCTCGTGATAAATTGCGTCATAAATGCTACGTCGGCAATATCTTGATTTGATAAAATACTTTAAACAAAGATAACTTCACTATTTCATCACCATTTTAAGAGAAACATAGCGCATTCTACGCCGTTTTCGGAGCCCTACCTTCGGATTTTTACCAGAATTTGATTGCCAGTTGAGTTTCTTAAAACACTTCGACAAACCTTTTCACAATACGGCCGTCTGGCGGAGCACTGTCAAAACATTATTTTGGAAACAAGTTTGTCGAAGTGTTTGACAAAACTGATGACCTCATAAAAGTTCGGATATAAAACAAATGCGGGGCTCTTTAAGCGATATCGACTGCCCTTTTTTAATTTAAAATGGTTTTGTAAATGAAAAGTTTGATTTAAGTCTTCATTTTAAGCAAATATTTGCCTTCCGAGGTAGCATATATGACGTTATTTATCACGTGGTATGCACACACTGCCTATAGGCTTTTGTCAGACGTCAATTGAATCCCATAATATTTCAACAATTGTATTTGTGTATTGGAGACCCTTAATACATTGTATTGTGTGTATATTCCAACATACTGACCAGATTTTTGCTCTTTTGCCCTACTTCCTGTGTGTACTTTACCCGTTGTGTGCCACGTGACAAAATTGTTTCCTCACACTGTAATGGTATATGTTGGTTATTAATACGATGCAATCCGATTGGCTACATCACTCTTAAATCAAATGAACTCAAATATTGAATACCACAAAAATGTAGTCGGGTCATTTACCAACGTTAAAAACCTGACCTGAATATTCGCATGCAAGGTATCCATTAACATGCGGTAAGGATTTCAGTCGATTAAAGATGTTTTGGTTAGTCTATGGCCTTAGTCTATGTCCATATTTCTGCCTATCTCGACTGATACAAGTCGGAACTTTTGATAACTGAAGGTACGAATAGACTTCTAATTAAAGTGGTTGTGCTGTTTTTGTGTGTTTTTTGCTGTAGCTGGCTACATAAAAATGCACATTTTAAACATTACCCTTTGTGAAATTGAATAATCAGTATAATCATATGACTAAACATTGCTGCTGTGTATTCTAATCTATTAAGTGCTAGATTAAACTAAAAAAGGGCTAACTCGTACATTACATTAATTAATGTCTTACAAAAGTGAACATGTTTTCTTTGCATTAGTATACCTGAGCACATGCAGTTTATCGGTGTCTCAATGTTATAAGATAAAAGATATACATGTAACTAATAAGGATTTCTAGTACTACCTTTAAAACAAGTTACCTCAGTCTTTATGTCCCCATTTAGTATGATACTCATAAGTAAATATTCACACACACACACGCAGGCACGCATGCACGCACGCAAGCACTCACGCACACACGCACGCAGCACGCACGCACGCATGCACGCACGCACGCACACACACACACACACACATCCAAATGTTCAGTGAAGCAATTTAAAGACGAACTGCAGAAGAAACACATAGGTCATATTCTGCTTTTAGTGCATCTTCTTTGTGTCTGGTGTGATGACATGCAACTTGGAGACTCCATGTGTGATGTTTTCTGTAATATTATAAACTTGAACCTCTTCAGAGCTGAGAAGAAAGATGGAAACTTGTGTCAAGATACAGGCGAAGGAGTCGTAAACAAAACCGTTCAGGGCCTATTTGAGAGCAAATATCACTCAACAATAAAGCCATTGGCGAAACTAGCATTCAATACATTATTTGACTCACATCGCGAGAGATCACTGCTATTTAGTCGTTTGGAATGTATCAAAACACTGGGAGAAACAGTTTTTCAGAGGGTTTTGAAGTCTGGTTTATTGACACAGCGGAAGGTTATTCGGAAATTAACTAGACGGGAGTCAGAAGTGTCCTTTCCGCACAAAACATTCCAGGAATTCTTTGCAGCCGTTCATATTTGTCTAGAGTCCGGCCAATCGGAGATGCAGCTGTCACTTTTGACAATGTGCTCTACTATGAACACCATACTGGAGTTCTCAAAAGTGTTCATATTTCTTAGCGGTCTGTCCCCTGCAACCGCTTCAGAGATATTTTCCAAACTTCAGCCTGCAATAATAGCTAGTAAGGAGCGAAAAATGTATCTTGCTCATGGGTCTTTGCTGAAGTATTGGGAAGATGTTGCGCCACTAAAAGACTTGCAGGACATGTTTTTATCATGCCAAATGGAATACGAAGATAGAAAGCAATGCCGCAATGAAACATTTTCAGTTAGCGTTTGTGTTCATAGACGATACAAATAAGATAAATCAAGCGTTTTGGAACTTAACATCCGATACGTCGATTGCGAATACACTGCACATCAATGACGTAAACACTTCTGAAGATTTCAAAAACGTATTAAGTAAAATGCCAACCAATTACATGTCTCAATTCGAAAGACTTGATATTTGAGCCGTTGCAGGCGAAACTGAGATTGACCATTTATTTACCAGTGCAAAAGAAACATTGAATATTTTGATATTTCATTCTGGTTGCTGGAAAAGCATGCGTTGGGTGGAACATTATGTCTCTCTTTCAGGGAAAGCGTTTAATGCCATGTGCCTCATGATGAACCTTGAAACTTTGTCACTGTGGGACTTGCATCTTACACACAACCAACTAGTGGTGTTGAGTTCTAGTATTGAAAAGAAAACTTGCATTAAACAAATTGGATTAGGGGACATTCACTGTTTAGATTACGGTGTTTCGTGCAAAGAACTGAGTCTCGACCTGTCGAAGCAAACAAGTCTGAAAATACTACAAGTGAACTTACTTCCATATTCACATGTGATGGTCCCGGTGTCGATCGAGGACTGCGTACTGGGAGCATTTTTTGAGTCTTGCATTTTGAAGACTTTATTTGAAGGACTACAAAGATCAACCATGCTACGCGTCTTCAGCTGTTTTGAGCTGAAGAGTGAACAAGATATTGATCTGATGATTAGTGCAATTCTCACACTACTGGCACTGGAGACTATGATTTTACAGGGAACCGATTTATGGGACAAAATACTGACGATATCGAAAGAAATGCTAAGTTTTTCTGTGATCAAATTGAAGAGTACGTTTCTCCGTCAAATGTTTGAAAACACTTACAGAGCAAATCTCCGATTGCCATCATTCAATAACAATTGAACTTGTCGGATGTAAAGTAACGACTAGCGATGACTTTGAGCAATTTAAAATAGACATTATGGCGTCTAGAACATTCAATGTTATCGAAAACAGCATTGACCAATACAAGCGATCAAGGTTCGTTTTCCAGAGAAGTAAGTGACGTTCCATAAAATCATTCTGTGTTTTTTTTATGTTTAGGTATTACATTATATACTAAGCAATACTCTATATCTATATATTGCCTATTGAAATGCTATGTGTGTTTTGTTGTTCAAAGATGGTAACATTTATCAATAAACATATTTTAATGTATACAGTATCATGAGTATGATATATGTGTGTTGTATTGTGCCTTTGCTTGTATTTCGTTCCATGTATATTGGGCAGGGAACCATGACTGAAAGAGCTGTTTACCGTGCTCATCATCAAGTAAATGGCTGTTTTAGAGGATATTCAGATTGAAACCATTTCGATATAGTTTGGACATTGGTTATATCAAATATATAGAGTATTACTTTGTGCTATTATAACATTACGGCAGATAAATCGTTAAAGTCTCAAATATCTTTAAGCATGGAGTAACTTCCTCTTCGTCCAAAAATAAATGTTGATATAAGTTATTGACGAAAAATAGTCTGGATACCGTGTGAATAAAACCGATGTTTTACCATTCCGATGAACCAAACGCAATATAACCATCCAGTTGAATATATGGACTAAAGTTTAAGAAATTACTAATAAAAAAACGACCATGCGTTTGAAACACAACCTTCTCAAAGCTAATTTGATGCTTTTTCAATAAGGACGTACTGAAAACAATATGAAAAAAAATATGCTGAATATGACTTACGTAATTATGGAATAGACAATGTAAAAAATGAATTGTTCAAATATATTAAGAATAATAATCTATTGGATCTTTTTTTAGAATAATCAATCATGTAAATCAACTATATCACACACATCGTAACCGTCATAATTCCTGTGTCGCACATATGTAATATGAGTTTAAATGACCGCAACATTAACATATTTTGAGGAAATTTAATAATTATTTAGGGAGGGAACTCTTTATCAGCGCCGAATGCTATCTTATCCGCCTTTCTTTATTTTGGCGCCTTTCTCACTTGTTCTTTAGTTTTAATCCGGTTCGGACGTGTGTTTTTTATGTTTTTCTATGATTGGTCTTTTTAATGTTACCTTACTCACGAAAGACAGCACATCGTCTTAAAGACGGAATTATGTAAAGGCTATAGTGAAGCCTAAACATGAGATATATAAGGTGATCCCTGGTAACCACACAATGGAAGAGGCGCACAACGGTGCATTGAACTAGAACGTCGAAATCAAGGTGTACGGATTCTTGATGTGGAATACCTGTATGACATTTCTTTTCTAGTTATGCGGTAAAGTACAACAGGGTCTTCACAGTCGATATGTGACCATGCATAGATTTCAATTCATTATCACACGTGCTAGATTGAAGCAGAAAACAAGTGACAGCGCAAGCATCCAGAAACGGCCTTTCCATTTACTGGTATTGTGCCATGCGTTTTTTTAACTATATATCTACTAGTGGATTGGAGCACCAATGGGGAATTAGCTTTCACGTCCAAACCAAAATCCTTTTCACGACACCAAGTTCTTTTCACGATTTTATTATGTTGTTCTTTCCTTAACAAATACTTGAAGTAATAACACAGTGTGTGTAGTCCAAAAATTAACACCAAATATATTGTACAACAGCGACAACGCTATAGTTTGCTGGACTGTGGTAAAACCACCTCCGAGCACAGACACATTTCAAGAGTCCGTTTTCTATGAAGAACTACCTTTTTTCTCTCTAATATTTAAAAATGTGTTACCTTATATTGTGCGGCCCGGTCATGCATTACATAAATTTAACCAATAGAAATCAGAAAATACTTCAAAAAGACTGTCAGCTCAGCTCAAACTAATTACTTCTGAGTTCAAACAGTTCTCA
This sequence comes from Mya arenaria, assembly GCF_026914265.1. Classification (NCBI taxonomy): domain Eukaryota; kingdom Metazoa; phylum Mollusca; class Bivalvia; order Myida; family Myidae; genus Mya; species Mya arenaria. The sequence goes on from NC_069129.1 coordinate 61,509,285, forward strand.
ATCAAAACATATGTCAAGGTGCTAAATTAGATACAAAGAAACAATAAAACAGTTAGCTTAAGTAAATTTGGCTTCGGCTGACACCTCCTTTGTTTGGATTTTAGCAAAATCCTAATTCGTTGGCGTTTGCCAACCTGTTACAAACACAGTTGCATATTTCAAATAACAGGTGTAAAAACATCTAACAAATAATTTATAAATAACCCAACGCTAATATTATGAGTCTGGTTCCAAGTAACAAAACAATATTAACCTAAGTATGGCATGACGTACAGCATAACAATGGCATTGCGTACACCACTAATATAGGTTGGCATTCCTTTAGTTCACATCACCGTGTAAGCAAATAATGCATTTATTCGATTTAGAGAAAACGCACGCCCAGATGTTACACATACCGCTTGGCTCTTGAAAACTGGAAGGGCGCAGCCACCTGCAAGCAATAAGAAAGCGAGAGTGTATTCCTGTATTTAATTTCTTATTTTTTACCTTTAGAACACTATAATTTATATTTGACGTTTTGTTTACTTCAATAAAATATAAAAATAGTATCCTAAAATGTTTAACAGTAATAGAAAAAGAGAAATTCAAAATAAAGTTATAAGTTATATCCGGACGAAAATGTCCTAAATCTGCTATACAAAGTTCAAGTTTTCAATTGAGCATGTCCTCTTGAAAATAAGTGATGTAAAATATATTACATTTAATCTAATATTGTACTACGATAATAGTCGATGGGAAAATCATTCAAAATTTTCAGGCTACACTTTTTAACGACACTAACACAAATTAGTTGTTTCCTCACATCAATAAAGATGATGAATAATGGGATTCCTTTAATCAGATAATGATTATCAGAACGGAAGTTTTCAAAGGCACAACGAATATACATGTTTAATGACAGGGATTGTATCTGACGCAATCAACAGTGTTCATGTTAGTGCATATCCCATCCATTACATTGCCTTTGATAACGTTTGTCAGAGGAAATACGATTATGCAGATTCAGGAATATGCCCTACTTTATGTGATCATGAATTAAATACGTCTTCTTCACTGGAAAAATGCGAGGATAAAGGAGAAGAACAGCCTTACACATAGTTCACCAATTAATGTTTGTTATCGCATATTTCATCAATAAAAAAACTACGAAAACGAGATCGCAAATCTGAATGATCCATGCGACTACTGTGGTAGTCTAACACAGCCTCCTAACAGGAATGAATGAGACTTACAACACAACAAAAACATCAAATTGGGTGCCAATGGGTGCTGCATCATTTAGATTCACAGTGTGTTATGTCAACGCAGCATTAACGCCTAAATATAATCAAGCTATGCGCTAGAATTCAGGCCCCAATTTCTCAAAAATTCTTTAGCTTGACAGGCTTTAGTAGCTTATTTTAATTCGCGGAAATACATTCTTTAATTGATTTTTGATAAATTCAAAACGGTTCATTTTGATTATCATATAGCTAATTTATATCTTAAGTCTAAAAACTCTTTAAGGCGTAAATGTTACGCAATTAATTTAAAAACAAAAATAGTGAGCTTAGCTTAATCTTGTTATAAGGGGTTTAAGAAGTCTTGAACCTGATAAAAAGGCATTCATGTACATAACCCGGTCGGTATTTTAAGGTAATAATTGAATAATGTTTATGACAATGTATTGCACAGACCGTTTGAATGCCTGATGCTTGCCTGGAACTTTTTTTTGTAATTTCCTGTTATTACTATTAAGTGAAAACAGATTCGTTCATACGGGTTCTTCATCTTCAACATATCTACATCTGCAATAAGAACAATATCTTCTCAGTTATTTACAAACTTTATTTGCATGTTAGATAGTTAGTGCATCATTACTTATCACAAAAGTCACTCTTTGTCAGATACTCTTACATGGAAAACTTAGAATACAACCTACATTTTCAACCAATGAGATTGCAGATAGGCAACCATTAAGTAGTATACTTAAGAATTTCAACGTTCGCGGGTGTTTACAGGTCTGCCTACTGCCAATCATCCGATACACACTCCCTGCGTCAGATTTTGCGTCGACAACGTATCAGCCAATGCGTTTGTAGGTTACACACCATTATTGTTATTCCCTATATAATTCAATGTAAAATTATAATGTTTAGACAACATTTAAAGGCATTTCGAGCGAATGCAGGCTATGATAACCACATATGTTCTTAAAGTAGAAGCTTTAAATTAGCTTTTAAGCCAATAAAAAGGGGGGGTCAAGTTATTCCTAAGAAAAATCAATCCACTTGAAAAACAAACTCTAAAAATTGCACCATATGCCATGACAGATCTTCCAAAATGACCTTTCAACTATAGGGCAGCGGTTTATGCTTTAATCTCTACTCTAAATGATAAATCAAGCAAGAATAGATACTTTAGGTATAAAAGTTTCAGGAATAATGATAGTTTTGATTTACAGTGTATTGAGCATGTGAAAACATGTCTATCAATCATAAGAACATTTGTTTTTTATTGAGAATTTTCCACACAACGGAAGTACATATGAGGTAATGGTGACGTCATTCCTGTATTCTAAGTCAGTTAGATGACATGAAGTGAATTCTTAATCATTAAGAATTAACTTCATGTCATCTAACTATTACTTATACAATTTATATAGCATTGCATTTTTATTTTGTTAAACTGCTTGGTGCTAAACAGGTCATTTTCTATGTAGTAATTAATGTTTCAATTTTGTAATTCTAACAGGCGGCAGGACGGGCACAGAACTAAGTACTACATTTCTTAGTGTTCAGCGCATAATGCCCCGAGGATGTCTTAATGGAAAGTAGGCGGTTGCAATTTGCTTAATGGATTTTGGATTGTCGGCGCTCTTCTAAATGAGTAAATGATAATCTTTCCTGCGATCCCATTTGCAGAGGCATGCCCCTGAGCCCTAAGTAGTTTATCCATTGACTTAGTACTTTTAGGCGAAGCAATGAAAACGAGTAAATACTACTATATTAACGGAGAGCCACAAGGGTTATTATACGAATGAAACCACTAATGTTTTGATATCGGAATGCAGTTACCTACAATCAATGAAAACATCGGTAACTTATTTGCCACGTTCTTGAAAATGCATGAACTATACGTAGGGTAAGTGTATCAGTAGTACATCCTAGCGTGGATGTAAGCTGGCAGGGGAAATTGGTCCCAGATGTAGGTTATATAATTATACTAAGTAATAAAAAGGATGAATGTTGGCGCATACGGTGCAAACACTTCTGATTTCTTTGCAAACTGAAAGACGAATACACTGCATTGCAGATAAATATCCTTGTCTAATAGAATACCTGGCATAACATGTTTTAACTGTATAATATTCCCCTCTATATATCTTTATTTTTAGTTAATTAAATTGGACAAAAATATATTATTATCCGCTCAAATTTGTTATTTTCTGTCGAATCCTCTATCGATGCATCCGTATGGAATTGTAAAATATTGTGCTTTTTGCGCTTGATTAAATGATGACATTATACAGCTGTGAGCTTAGAATCGCATCGAGCAAAGTCGAACTATTGTCGATAACCTTCCTAAGATGAGATAAAGAGGATATTTGTTTATTTCAGTTCGCCACCAGCGAAAATATATAATTTTTCTATGATCACGAGTGAAATAGAATACGATCTTACACTGAAATATACAAATTTTCTGTTTCTTTTATCGGAGTATTATTAGTATTTGGAAAAAAGGTGTGTTTTAACGCAATTACCCGTGGGAGGCCCATCACGCAAATTCTATATTTTAACAGCCGATAACGTAGCTGTTTTTCTATTTTCTATTTCCGGTCTATTGAAAAAAAATCTCTTATGTTTTTTTATAGTTATTTTTTCGCTCGTTCTTTAGTGCAAACATTTTATGAGCAGTAATCAATGAAGTTTTATTAGTGCATCTATGTTCCAAAAAAATAACGAAACCACTTATTTTTAGCGGGGAATGAATACATAACCAAATTTCTATGTCGCCAATTATTGAATGAAATTTGAAAGCTCGAATGTGTTAGCAAAACAACTGCAGATTATCATTGAATATAAAACTTTTTTCTTAGTTTTAGAGTGTGTTTAATGATACAGAACAGAACAGAACATAACAGAACAGAACAGAAATTTTATTTGACTTAAGCATAAAAAGCTCATCGTCACAACAATATGTATAGAAATAATGCATGGCATGTGACAACTATAAAATAACAGTAAAGCGCTAACTTCCTTAGGGTGGTTTGGTTGTTACTTTGCATTAAAACAATATATTTCACCAAACTCGTATGAGTGTAAAATACTTCGGAATATATTGACGTCTAAGGTCCGATATACTGGACATTTGAGGACGAAATGAAATTCGTCCTCAATATCATTTAGATTACAGAGTGAACATTTTCTTTCATTCGTAGGAACCTTATTGTGTCGACCTATTTCTATATTTAGTTTATGGGATGATAGGCGTAATTTAGATAAAATACTTCTATACTTTGTATTTTCAACAAGACTGAGATATGAAGTAAGAGTAAGAGACCGAATCTATTTTCTTTGAAGACAGGTCGATTACCAGGTAATGAGAACCACGCTAGTTTTTACAAATTTTGAGGCGTGGGTTGGGTAATGAAAAATCAGTAAATCTGTAAATTTCTGTTTAAATTTTCCGGGAAGTTCGTATTATATAACATTTTAATTATGTTCAAACAGCTGTTTTCGTCTTAAATCTGTATTCATCGTATGAAAGCAATTGTTCGACATTCAGCCTCAAGATCAAGAAAACATTTGAAAAAGGGGATAACCATTTTCCCAATAAACGGTAAGTTGTTAATTTCCAAAAAATATTTTTTTTAAACTTATGGAACATATCTTTTAATTTTTGCCAACATTTTCTGGTTCAAAGTGAAGTGTTCTGTTTTGATCAAGGGGAAGAAGCTACAATGAATTTTGAAAGTAGTTCTGAAAGTTGATATTTACACTCCCTATTTTGCAGTGAAAATATCAAATTGATATTTCCACTGATGTTATTTCACTGATAAAACTCCATATTTCATCAAAAAACATGAAAGAAACAAAAGATTTAATCAAAGCTATTCAATTGTGTTAAGAACTCAATTAAATGGTAAATGGTTTACAGAAAACAACCGAAAGGTAGTGCGTGTTATCATTTAACAGCGTCGTCACACGATAGGTACGAGAAGTTGCACTACTTGTTTGGGTACGTGTACTTGTACATATTTTTGTGAATTACGTCATCAACCAATGTGTACACGCTATATGTACATGTACGTGTTCGTGAACAGTAGTATTTGTCAACTATGTCATCTAGTTATGTGTACACGCTATTTGTACATGTACGTGTTCGTGTACAGTAGTATTTGTCAACTACGTCGTCTAGCTATGTGTACACGCTATTTGTACATGTACGTGTTCGTGTACAGAAGTACTTGTCAACTACGTCGTCTAGCTATGTGTACACGCTATTTGTACGTGTACGTGTTCGTGAACAGTAGTATTTGTCAACTATGTCATCTAGCTATGTGTACACGCTTTTTGTACATGTACGTGTTCGTGTACAGTAGTATTTGTCAACTATGTCATCTAGCTATGTGTACACGCTATATGTACATGTACGTGTTCGTGAACAGTAGTATTTGTCAACTACGTCATCAACCAATGTGTACACGCTATATGTACGTGTACGTGTTCGTGTACAGTAGTATTTGTCAACTACGTCATCAACCAATGTGTACACGCTATATGTACATGTACGTGTTCGTGAACAGTAGTATTTGTCAACTATGTCATCTAGTTATGTGTACACGCTATTTGTACGTGTACGTGTACAGTAGTATTTGTCAACTACATCATCTAGCTATGTGTACACGCTTTTTGTACATGTACGTGTTCGTGTACAGTATTTTGTCAACTACGTCATTGAGCTATGTGTACACCCTATTTGTACATGCACGTATTCGTGTACAGTATTTTGTCAACTACGTCATCGAGCTATGTGTACACGCTATTTGTACATGCACGTGTTCGTGTACAGTATTTTGTCAACTACGTCATCTAGCTATGTGTACACGCTATTTGTACATGTACGTGTTCGTGTACAGTATTTTGTCAACTGCGTCATCGAGCTATGTGTACACCCTATTTGTACATGTACGCACTCGTTTACACTATTTAGTGAACTACGTCATCAAACTAGATTAATCTTAAAACATGGAAATTGGCCGCATATGCACAATTTACAATTAAACACTTCGACCACACTTTTATTCTTTTGACATTTGATTACACTAAACGATACCTGGAACTGGTCATTCTGAGCTAGGTTGTCTAGGAAATACTGACGTTCTATGGACAAAACAAAAGGTAAACGTATACATAAAACAATAGTCTTTTAAGTTTATTAAATCACATCTTCCTCTATAAGATGCCATATTAATGTGTTTTTACAATACGACCACTAGCGACTTGAAAGTATAATCATGATTTTACATATCGATCCAGACGTTTTCTTATAAGCCGGACGTACTTAGATTGTCTTACCTACAACTGAGATGTCCAGAAGCCGATTGGTTCGGTAGTTCAGTACAATCATATTTCCATCATTTCCTTCCTGCTACAATACCCTCTGATGGATATGAAATATCAAACATCACGATTTATCCCGCACCTTACCATTATGATGTGTCTCTAAAACATTTTAAAGTAGTTTTTTGTCTGCACTAATAATTTAAATTGAATTATCAGACCATATGAAAAATAAACCTTCGAGAAATAAGCGCTGTTGGATTAATTCGTTTGCTGACGTCAGTATCTCGTCGCTAACTTATCAGCTAATGTGATTTGTTTTATATTACTCATCATTAATTGTCATATTGAAGGCACATTGAATGATTGTATTAATTCGTTTTGGTGACGTTTGTATCTCGTCAGCTTATTTGTTTTGTTTTATGTTATTTTTATTTCAATTGTTTTAAAGTTGATGCTGTCTCCGATGAGGCATATTCACTGATTGAATCGTACCTTCTAAGAGTTGGCACTGTTGCCCCGGCTTGATTCTATCATGTGAAGGTGATGTATGTATCCGCTCCTAGAGTTCTTAAAATTGCCTTATCATTTAATAGGATACATTTATTCAACAGTTCATTGTTTCACGATGATGCACGCTCAAATAAGGCAAATATTTTTATTTTGGTAATAATTGATTTATACACGGGACTGGTGTTAGTTTACGTACATATATACTACAGTCGAACACCGTTGGCTCGAACTCCAAGGGACCGGCGAAAATACCTCGAGCCTCGGAAGTTTCGAGCCAAGTGGAAAGACTTGGCTTTATCTTAAAGAAAGCGGTCCTTTACATCCAGTTCGAGCCAACGAGGAATTCGAGCCAAGCGAGTTCGAGCCAACGGGGTTCGACTGTAGTTCGTGTTTCGCAGGTCCGTGCAAGGTGGTAAACGTATCATTTATTTACAGAGCTATGTTGTTGTGTGTATGGTATGGGCCTGTCCCTGTAGCTTTCATTGTATTAGTTTTTTACTTGGAATTTTGCAAATAATTGATAAATGTTGAAACAAATGTGAGGTTTTAACTGTTAGTGAATTCCTGTTTTGCTAATAGTTGTAATGAAACTCCACCATTAAAAATACAGATAGTCTGTGTAGTCTGTCTGTGTGTGTTGTTGTGTATGTTGTTTGTTTTTCGTTTAGGGTCGGCCTTAAGTCCTGTGCCTTCCAACAGGGTTATCGCTGTTGTTGTTTACGGGGTTCGTCCCTGTAGATTCAATTGTATTGTTTATAAAAACAAACTTGTTATATACTAAGTTGCCAACAACACTTTCTTTTAGTGCTTGTATTGCCATTTATTTCCAATTAATAGTTCATGTATATCAGACATACTCCCACAGTAGCGCCTAGGCTTAAATTCTGTTAAGTTATTGACTGTAAATAGGAGGACGTTATT